>NC_084628.1:746558-884058 GCF_033978795.1 Nerophis ophidion | reverse complement strand
AGCAGATAAGGGATCTTCCAGAATTATCCTAGTAAATGTGTCTAATTACATCTGAAACGCTCACACTGCCGCCACCCGGAGCCGTCGCTTTTTTTTTTCTTTTCTTCTAGTCCTTCACTATCAATATCCTAATTCACAAATCTTTCATCCTCGCTCAATTTAATGGGGAAATTGTCGCTTTCTCGGTCCGAATTGCTCTTACTGATGGTGGCTCCCATTAAAAACAATGTGAATATGTGTGGAGCCCTGCAACTCGTGACGTCACGCGCACATACTTCCGGTAAAGGCATCCATTCATCCATTTTCTACCGCTTATTCCCTTTTGGGGTCGCGGGGGGCGCTGGCGCCTATCTCAGCTCTTTTCTATTAGCGACCAAAAGTTTCAAACTTTATCGTCGATGTTCTCTACTAAATCCTTTCAGCAAAAATATAACAATGTCGTGAAATGATCAAGTATGATAAATATAATGGACCTGCTATTACCGTTTAAATAAGAAAATCTCATTTCAGTAGGCCTTTAATATCTATTCTCTCTGGGTCGTCCTCAGACGAGCCTTCCATCGTTGTCTCCAGTCATCCCGGTTGTCCATACATCTGGCCAGCTCGTTGGTGCTTTGTGCTCCTGCATCATTTTCAAGTACGTCCACATATGTTACAGTGGGACGTCCTCATGACCGGTGCCCATGTGTTGCCTCCCACAGTACAATTTTGCTGGCTGGCGGCTCCTGGTGTGTTTGGCAGTGTCCTTCTAGTCTCATTCTCCTAGCTGCTATTTTGTCGCTCACCCTGGGTATTCCAGCATACAGATTCTCGTTGGTAATATGTGTACTCTTGCTGATGTTGAGCACTATTCAAGATGTAGTTAATTGAAATATAGGAATTTTTGTTCAGGCTTGAGAGGATGAATACCAGCGTAAGGTTCCTATGAGTTCCATCTCACAGAGGCATAAAGGGCAATTAATTGGCAGATCAGCTGTCAAAGCAGATACTAACAGAGAGGTAACTCTCTGTAAGGCGGAGAAAAAAATCATTGATTAAAGGAAATCTTTTAGAAGCGTGTCAATTACACTGGTCATACAACAGGAAGACACCTATATGCAATACAGAACACAGTACAGGGTTGCACACTGAGCTTTTTAACGAGTAGCACCTGTGCTACCAAATGAAACAAAATAGTAGCACAGAAAACAATTACTAACTATTAGTAAGTGTCAAATGCAGAGGACAAATTTCACCACATTTAGTGTGTGTGTGACAATCATTTGTACTTTAACTTTTAACTTAACAATATGAAATGTCTTAAATATCACAATTTCATTATTCATTCTTAAACAACGTACAGATGTGCACTAAAACATGTAAACACTATGTCTTTATAAGGTCTACTGTAACGTTCACTTAAACACGGAGAACATCCCTAAACTGTGCTAGCACTGTCGCTGGCACAGTTTTAGGCTAGTGTTTTGAAAAATGCTAGTTAATAATTCATTCTAATTACTCGTTACTTTCCCCCAAAAATAATTGAATTTCTAATGGAATATCTCTTTAATAGATGTAAATAATTACTAGGAAAAGTAATTAATGCGTTACTTAAAAAAACAGCTACTTCAAATATCTTGCACAATGTAGTTGAGAAGTTTCATATGAGAGCACTGTGTGTTTTCCTGTTACCTAGTGATGTGTGACGTCAGTGAGTCCACGCTCATTTTAGCATGAGGTTTTTTCGTTAGGGTAGCAGGCTAACAGCAGCAGTTTGTCGGCTCTGACAGCAGCTCTTTCGAATCTTTCACTGGTTTGTGTTACCTCTGCTTCATAAATAGATTGAATGTGTTTCCATGCTAGTATGTTCTTGTCAACAAACTGGGTATTGTTTGGATGGCTTGTTTGTCCTTACACATTGTCATTTTTTTTATTTTTTTATTTTCCAAGATGGCGCTGCTGTAGTGGCTACTGTTGGCAGGAGCTCTGTGCTCTTGTGTCATGCTTTTGTTTTTCCCTCTTGTTTTCATGTGTTATTAGGGCCCTATTGGGACTTTATCAGTGAATTATCAGAGTCCGTTGCTGATATAATTATAATGGGGACTTTAATATCCATATAAATACCCCATCGGACCCACCGTGCGTGGCGCTCCAGACTATAATTGATAGCTGTGGTCTTACACAAATAATAAATGAACCCAGTGCTTGTCAGTGGTATCACCGTTTCCAAAGTTATAATACTCCCATCTACTTATGTATATGGGAGTATCATTACCTTATAAAATTCGAAGTTCAAACTCATGTTCAGCAGGCTAATAATAATAATAACTGCTATAGCCGCCGCAACATTAACATTCATTTTTTTGGTTGTCAAAAAAATGAAAATGCTGATTAGCGGCCCTGCTAGACACCGACCTTTATTTAATAATACAACTTTAACATTTGACAACCAAACAATTAAATAAGGCGACTCGGTAAAGAATCTGGGTATTATCTTCGACCCAACTCTCCTTTGAGTCACACATTAAAAGCGTTACTAAATCGGCCTTCTTTCATCTCCATAATATCGCTAAAATTCGCTCCATTTTGTTTACTAACGACGCTGAGATCATTATTCATGCGTTTGTCACGTCTTGTCTCGATTACTGTAACGTATTATTTTCGTGTCTCCCCATGTCTAGCATTAAACGATTACAGCTGGTACCAAATGCGGCTGCTAGACTTTTGACAAGAACAAGAAAGTTTGAACATATTATGCTTATACTGGCTCACCTGCATTGGCTTCTTGTGCACTTAAGATGTGACTTTAAGGTTTTACTACTTACGTATAAAATACTACACGGCCTAGTTCCAGCCTATCTTGCCGATTGTATTGTACCATATGTCCCAGTAAGAAAACTGCGTTCAAAGGACTCTGGCTTATTAGTGATTCCCAGAGCCCAAAAAAAGTCTGCGGTGTATAGAGCGTTTTCCGTTCGGGCTCCAGTACTCTGGAATGCCCTCCCGGTAACAGTTTGTGATGCTACCTCAGTAGAAGCATTTTAAGTCTCACCTTAAAACTCATTTGTATACGCTAGCCTTTAAAATAGACCCCCTTTTTAGACCAGTTGCTCTGCCATTTCTTTTCGTTTTCTCCTCTGTCCCCCTCTCCCTTGTGGAGGGGGTCCGGTCCGGTAGCCATGGATGAAGTACTGGCTGTTTAGAGTCGGGACCCAGGATGGACCGCTCGCCTGTGTGTCATGTCGGGACGTCTCTGCGCTGCTGATCCGCCTCTGCTTGGAATGGTTTCCTGCTGGCTCCACTATGGACGGGACTCTCGCTACTGTGTTGGATCCACATTGGACTGGACTCTCACGGTTGTGTTGGATCCACATTGGACTTGACTCTCACGGTTGTGTTGGATCCACTATTGATTGATCTTTCACAGTATCATGTTAGACCCGCTCGACATCCATTGCTTTCGATCCCCTGGGGGGGTTGCCCACATAATGCGGCCCTCTCCAAGATTTCTCATAGTCATCATTGTCACTGTCACTGACGTCCCACGGAGGTGAGTTTTCCTTGCCCTTATGTGGGCTCTACTGAGAATGTCGTTGTGGTTTTTGTTGTGGTTTGTGCAGCCCTTTGAGTCACTCGTGATTTAGGGCTATATAAGTAAACATTGATTGATTGATGATTGAAGTATGTGAGGGAAGGACAAGGGAGTAAACTTAGTTTTACAGTCCATTACAGTAGGTGGCAGTAATTCACCTTAAACGTTGAGTGTCCCACTATGAAACAAAAAGAAGTCATCCAAATTCATTGTGTGTTTTTAGGTTAATTCAATAGATGACAGAAAAGACCAAGTAGAGACAAACTGGTCTGTAACATCTACATTTGGTTCTAAGGTAAGTTCAGATGTAAATACTGTGAATATTAAAATGTTTTAGCTAAGCATTGAATAATGTTTATATTGGTGAATTCTGAAAAACATTAACACAAATGGTAATCCGCAGCACCGCTTTGATTGTTATTCTTATTCCGATCATTTTTTGGGCTCAAGTAGTAGCCATTGACCGCAAAAACAAGTTGACAGAAAGCAACGCAGTGCGCGAAACTTACGTCAATTCCCGTCAACCTGTTGCACGGCAGCCACGCTTGTGCGCACCCTCACTGTCGCCTGCCTCCTCCCCGCTAGCAACCCCAGAGCTAATAAAAAACAAGATGTGGGATAAAAATGGTCCTCCGGGCTGCACTTTGGACACCCCAGACGTGCATTATTATGTCTGTGTCTGTTTGTATTATATGCTGACCAAACATGTCAGTGAGAACAAGTTAGTTAGTAAAATATTCTGAATATGTCAAATGACTTTATTTAATGTGTTATTTTTTTTTCTTCCATGTTGACTTTTGTTAAGCTGTTGCATAATGAGAGTGATCAAAAGCATAACCAGTGTCAACATTATTTTAAAGACAGACTTTTGGCTGCAGCTCATTAGAAAGTGTACCAATTTTAGAGTGACATTATGTGTGTTATATTGTACTTGTTTCACGAGTGTGAGCCATGTGATGAAATGATGTATAGCTAATCGATGGCTGGACACTTTGTGTAGTGTGACGAGTGTCCACTTTGACAGCTGATTGGTCCGCACAAAGAGGAGCATTGTGTAATGTGTCCTGTCTCCTGCTTGTGTGACCACAACAGCATTTGAATCAAATGAATGTACTTGTACTATGCCCTTGTGTTATGCCGTATTCTTTGTTTTTTATGAATTAGGCATAACAATCCAATAAATTAGAAGAATACAGATGACTGTGTTATCCAATGTCTTTGAATATCGTAGACCATGTACTTACGACAAAGGTGTTATTCATCTCAGAGCAGTAGACGCTTATTCCAAATTGTGTCAATGTTATGGTTGCTAATCGTGGTCGATTAAAAACAAATTAATGACTGGTCCAACAACCTATTTGAGTTTTATTGTAGACTCATGTCAAGCTGCTGAAGTGATATGGTGAGATTGACAAGTAGACAAAGACATGCCCTAATACAATTAGCTGAGAGAGAGATGGAGCGATGTGGAAAATTTAAACAGATGGACAGTATTAAGTTCCTTAAGGCTCTGTATGCTGTTGGGCTGTCTTGGTTGACAAGACTCTGCAACACCGGGTGGGCATCGGGGGCAGTACCCCTGGATTGGCAGACCGGGGTGGTGGTTCCTCTCTTTAAGAAGGGGAACCGTAGGGTGTGTTCCAACTATCGTGGGAACACACTCCTCAGCCTTCCCGGTAAGGTCTATTCAAGTGTACTGGAGAGGAGGCTACGCCGAATAGTCGAACCTCGGATCCAGGAGGAAGTGTGGTTTTCGTCCTGGTCATGGAATGGTAGACCAGCTCTATACTCTCGGCAGGGTCCTTGAGGGTGCATGGGAGTTTGCCCAACCAGTCTACATGTGCTTTGTGGACTTGGAGAAGGCTTTCGACCGTGTCCCTCGGGAAGTCCTTTGGGGAGTGCTCAGAGAGTATGGGGTATCGGACTGTCTGATTGTGGCGGTCCGCTCCCTGTGTGATCAGTGTCAGAGGTTGGTCCGCATTGCCGGCAGTAAGTCGGACCCGTTTCCAGTGAGGGTTGGACTCCGCCAGGGCTGCCTTTTGTCACTGATTCTGTTCATAACTTTTATGGACAGAATTTCTAGGCGCAGTCAGGGCGTTGAGGGTATCCGGTTTGGTGGCTGCAGTGTTAGGTCTCTGCTTTTTGCAGATGATGTTGTCCTGATGTCTTCAACTGGCCAGGATCTTCAGCTCTCATTGGATCGGTTTGCAGCCGTGTGTGAAGCGACTGGGATGAGAATCAGCACCTCCGAGTCCGAGTCCATGGTTCATGCCCTGGAAAAGGTGGAGTGCCATCTCCAGGTTGGGGAGAAGATCTTGCCCCAAGTGGAAGAGTTCAAATTCCTCGGAGTCTTGTTCACAAGTGAGGGAAGAGTGGATTGTGAGATCGACAGGCGGATTGGTGCGGCGTCTTCAGTAATGCGGACGCTGTATCGATCCGTTGTGGTGAAGAAGGAGCTGAGCCGGAAGGCCAAGCTTTCAATTTAACGGTCGTTCGACAAACCCCGTTTCCATATGAGTTGGGGAGTTGTTTTAGATGTAAATGTAAACGGAATACAATGATTTGCAAATCATTTTCAACCTATATTCAGTTGAATATGGTACAAAGACAACATATTTGATGTTCAAACTGATAAACATTTTTTTTTTGCAAATAATCCTTAACTTAAGAATTTGATGCCAGCAACACATTACAAAGAAGTTAGGAAAGGTGGCAATAAATACTGATAAAGTTGAGAAATTCTCATCAAACACTTATTTGGAACATCCCACAGGTGTGCAGGCTAATTGGGAATAGGTGGGTGCCATGATTGGGTTGCGGGGGGTGCTGGAGCCTATCTCGTTGTTTTTGTATAGAGTTATTGATATCATCCACACATGATTACATCCACACGATGCTGCTTAAATTGATCAATCACGTAATCAATGAGTAAAACACATTCAGTATTAATCTTTTTTTTAAAACTTTTTTTACTCTCTTTACAGTTGGAAATCGTGTGGCGCAAGTGTCCTGTGCCTTTATCCTATCCTTTGTGTGCCCTCTTTTTCATCTGTTGTGTCTCTATGATGCTGGGCTGCGATTGAGGACTGTCTGGGACCAGACTGAAGCTGGGGAAATTAAAGGTTGTGCGGCGGCAGCTGCTGCAAAGGTAAATGATGCCAAACTTGGTTGATACCTTGTGGTTGTGCAGTGACTCACTTGATATTTTTACTGACTGTTTGCAGGTATGAACACCAGCCCTTCGTTTCCTGTCTGGCTGGCCTTTATGGTTGCCAATGGAGACGATATCAGAGAGCTCGGGCCCAGCCGGGAGAGTGCTGCTGCAGCAAGGTATACACAGAATTATCTGCAAGCTGTAGGCTCTGTAATGTCACTTTGGAAGTTTGAATGTTCGAGTATTGATTAATTCTACATGAGAAAAAACATCACCAATATGCAATAAGTGATACATTGTGTGTGCATGTGTTACAGGTGGAGTGTGGGAGCTTTGGCCTCCTGATCCTCACCTTTTTTTTGTCTCTAGTGTTTCTTTATTTCTGGATTGAAGCTCAAAATGACTACAATGACTTTGACTGGTGGGTCATCATATTCACAACACTCACAGCATGTGGAATGATTTAAATATTTATGTAGAATCCCTACTTTTTACCATATAATGCATGCCGTTTGATTTAATTGATTCACTAATTAGGAACGCGAGAGGTTTTAATTGGTAGACCTTGGGCTTCCTTAGGTTCAACTTTGGCACTTTGGGCTTCTGGTTCCCCTGGTCTTTAGTCTTGCTGGTTGTGGCTGCTGCACTCTTCACATACATTGCACTATTACTGGTATGCACTGTACATTCACTGCACATAAACATTAACTTACTCTTCTGCCCATTCTGCCTTTTCAAAGATTGTAAAATAACCATTGACACTGTGACAGGTGTTGGCTGTGTGTCTGTTGTCAGAGGGTCAAAGGTTATACCTTCACTGGAGCCACAAGGTACAAACCCTTAATGAAGAACTCATTAGTCATACATTATCTGTCCATGTTTACTTGTTGACAGTCTAATTAACGCTTGCTTTGTTGCCCTATTTTGTGTCAGACTGGTATCATAGTGACGTTGGTGTTCTCTGCAATTGCCACGGCCATCTTGTCTGACCTCTGGAGCAAAGAATGGACAACTCTCCTTCTTTCCCTGCAGGTTTGCTAAAATAAACATATTGATAATAAACTGACATGACAGGCCATCCCTCGCCTTTCTCTCATGTGTCTGGTTGTGCTCCCTGCTCCTTTTGAAGGTTACAGCACCTGTCCTACATGTAGCTGCAGTTTCACTGATGGCCATCATCTCCTGGCCGATAGCTTTGCACTTCTTCCGCATGAACAACAGAGGTAACTAATCTATGGTAACCTTTGTTACGCTGTAGCCATGCAAGGCTTTCATATGTCAACAGTAGTTCTTCAGAAATGTGGGGGAAAAAGATTTGTCATTCAAAAGGGATGTAACGATATCAAAATCTCATTGTATGATATTCTCACGGTATTAAGGCCACGGTATTGAGGCCAAGGTACAATGTTATGGTGATGTTGTGAAAAAAAATAAAAGCTTGGTAAAAATATTATAGTGTGTAAAATGAAGTGTCAGGAATGTTTACTGTAAATAAACACAAACATAATGGTCATATGTTCTAATCATATTTATTACGACAAGTATTTTAAGTGCAAAGAATAATGCAAGAACATAAAGTGTTTCTATTAACTTTAGTTGAATGTATTTCCAAATGCAAAACAATAATGTTCAGTTAAGTGTCTTTCAAAATGTAACTTCCTGAGAAGCATCGTCTTCTGCAGTGGCCATTTATACATATGTTAGGAGAATGCTGATTCTCAGAAGGTTAACCGACAATTTTACATAACTAACTAATAAATATTTTAACTAATATAATTAAATGTTGATGTAAATAACTCACAAGTTGATGTGTGACCTCACTGACTTCTTGGTTTCACATTAAGAACATTTTTTGGGTGATTGTTCATCAAGTGGCTTCTCATATCACTCATATTCTCGTTGTTTCGCATGTCCGCGCTCTTAGATGAGTATTTATGTTAAATGAAATAACTGCTTGTCTGCTCATTCAACAGACCAACGAGAGACTCCAACATCATGTTTTCTCCTCTATCGTTTTTGTGTTCATTGTAAAACCAAAACCTGCCATGCTAAATTTTGCAGGAGGTTCATTGCTCTGCTTGCCGGGCAGCGCAAGGGATCATGGGAAATGTATTTTACTTCTCAGACCAGCCCATTTTAATAGTGCTTTAAATAAACTACATTGACAGGACTACTCCAATTTCTCGTTTGATATCATCAAATACTATGCCATTATTGGAGCTCACTTCATCTGCCTCCGCGTTGGCGAGCCCTGGTAACTGGATTTTCTGCACATAACTCAAGGCTAAAGATGAAACATTGTAGGTGCTTTTGGGTTAGTAATAGAATAGATCCTTGGCCACGGAAGCAGAGAGGTGATAAACCAAAAGTTGTTGTCTGCAGGCCAGCATTGGCCAACATATTGCAGCTTAGCATTGAGGGTCAGCCAAGATCTATGTTATCAGCCAATTGGCCACCAGGCACAAGGCTCTCGTTATTCTCCTTCAGGAAACTCTTTGCACAAATGCAGACCAGCTCGTGATACCAAATTTCACTCTAGCCTTAATCGGTCCTGAGCAGGACGCATAACCTTGCTGTGTTTGTCCACAAAAAGCTAAATTGGACCCGTGCAGATCATCTCCCAGTGAATACGCAATTGAGTGGTTTTGTGTGGACATTGATAGTGTAAAAAATATTTATGTTTACAAGCCACCGGCTACGCAAGTAACATCAATCAATCTTTATGCAGGTAACTTCAACTGCCATCATACAGGTTGGGATTACAATTCCACCAGTCCAGATGGAGAATGCTTGGTTGACTGGGCAACCAAGAGCACCCTTCTTTTATTACATAAACCCAAGGATGCTCCCACCCTCTTCTCTGGTCGTTAGAACCCTGTAACCAATCTGGACTTGGCTCTTGCGAGCACTGGTCAAAACTGCTGTCACTTGGGCAGATGTGCTTTAGAAAAAGTTTCCAAAATCCTAACATCAATTGTCACTCATTACGGACTCAAGAACGTTGGTCCTAGTACCAAGCAAGCCGTATAAGCATTGGAACTTTCACAAGGCCAATAAGAACTGTATGACCTCATCACAAACAAGCTTGCGCAGTATCTCCCATCTCTTGAAACTAGCTGTGTTGATGAGGCATACCAGGACTTTTGTTCCACCTTGTTTACAGCAGCAAAAGAATCAATCCAACGCTGTTGTAGAAAAAATTACAGACCATACTGGGATGCGGACTGCGAGTACCTCAACCAGGCTTTTGTCCAAGCACCGCAGGGCAAAGTATCAACCACGGCATGATCGGCTTAAAGAAAAGCAAAACGAGCATTGGTTAGAGGCTGTCAAGACTATTGACTTTGCGTAGGCAGGTCCAGACAATCGCATCGTCTATGCCAGAATCAGCCAGACTTGTGTACAAGGAGGTGACTGATCTCTGGAGGATTCCTAGACCCCTGGCCAGACAATCTCTGTAGACTTTACTCCAGAGGAGGTTGCCAGTGCCCTTCCATCTGCTGAAGTCTAAAAAAGGTCCGGGCCCTGACTCAATTTGCCCAGAGCTTTTAATCCGTTCCGCAGCTACCCTAAAGTCCTGGCTAAACAAGTTATTTTCTTCCTGCATGCGCACACTGAAGCTTGCAAAAATTTGGACAAGACCATTACCGGTCGCCATCCCAAAACTGATTAAGCCACCACATCATCCAAAGAAATTTAGACCCATCTCCAATTTTGTTTATCCCCCTCAAGATCTTCAAGAGGTTAACCTGCGCACGTGCCAAATTTATTATTGATACCCTGCTTCCTCTGGAACAAACTATATTTCAATGTGGAAGACCAACCATTGACCAAGTTACTCTCCTGACTCAAGAAAATGAGGACAGCTTCTCAGCCAAGAAAAAGGCAGGTGTTGTGTTTATTGATCTCTCAGCAGCCTATGATACTGTATGGCTCCATGGCCTTACCGGCAAGCTTTCGCACCTACTGCCAGACAGGCACATAGTTTGTTTGATCAAAGAGCTCGTTCGAAACCGCAGTTTTACCCTCACCACCGGTGATGACCCAAAAAGCTGGTTGCGACGCCTGAGAAATGGCGTCCCACAGGGATCAGTCCTGGCCCACCTCTTATTCAACATCTATTTCCACGATCTGCTAGCAACAATGGCTGAAAAATTTGACTTGGCAAATATTAATTCTACAAGAAATTGTCAGGCATTAGAGGGTTCTCTTAACCAGGACACGGCTACTTTATTTACTTATTACCAGAAATTGAAGTTGAAAATCAGTATAACCAAAACTGACAGCAGCCTTCCACCTGTGCAACAGGGAGGCATCATGTGAGCTGTCACAGCTTTTTCTGCCGAACCAACATACCTCAGCATTAAGTTGGACAGGGCACTCACATTTCGCCGACACCTGGAGTCACTGCACAAAACGCTAACATGCGTTGGGCTTCTGAGGCGACTGGCTGGGCCAAGCCGTGGGGCTGGCGGTATGACACTTCGCACTTCCACCCTTGCTTTGGTCCACTATGCCGCCGAGTACTGCACACCTGCTTGGTGGGGTAGTGCTTACACTCGTCTCGTAGATAAGCCAATTAACATTTTCGCTGAGTGACTTGTGTGCCAGTGTCCCGCACCAATGGACAATTTGTACTAGCGGGTATCCAACTATCTGAACTTCATCGTAAGAGAGCCACACTGTCTCTAGCATACCGAGCTCTGGAGCCTATGCATCTTCTGCATGATCGACTCCTGTCTCCTCGTTTTAAGAGGACATAGGCAACTTAAATCAAGATTCTGCTGCGCTTGAATTGCTAAACAACCTTAACCATTAAAGGTCCAATGTAGCAAATTGGGCGGATTACAAATGGAATGTTGATTGGCAAGAAAAGTCTTCCAGACTCCATGCTATCAGCCCAGAGGTCAGCATATCACCAACGGGAGTATGTTTTCCCAGGCCCGCTTTGGCCAGGCTTAACAGCCTTCGAACGGTCGTTGGCGTCTTCCGCCCAAAATTGCACAATTAGAATAAGACTTCCACTGCGGACTGTGAGTGTGGTGTAGAGGAGCAGACTGCAGACCACGTGATAACACCCTGCCTCATGTATCGCCACCATAATGGGACGCGTGGTCTAACAACTGTGAACAAGAAATTGGTCAGTTGGCTGATAAACACATGCCCAGTTATGTAGTGGTTTCACACCCTCCTGAGAAAATCATCTTTCTCTAAACAGAGAAGAATAATGCTGGCATTTTTCAACCAAAATATTGCAATATTTACAATACTGTTACATCTCAATCAGTTGGTATACGTCATATATGCAAGCAACTTTGTATGTTTTTGTTGGCAACAGCGCGTCAGGTGGCAGTTCTGGGTGTCTACCTGTCCGGGCTTTTCTCCCTCTACCTGGTCCCTCTAGGAATGTACTCTCCCTGCATTAAAGACTCAGGAACGCTGGGAGCCGCCCCAATGCTCATTGGTCACCGAGGAGCACCGATGGTAAGACCTGACAAGAGTGAGGCAACGGTGCACGTCCATGTATCAATGTTCAATATGCTTCCATTGGTACATCATGTGCAGCTGGCTCCAGAGAACACGCTGATGTCTTTTGAGAAGGCGGTGGAAGCTGGAGGAGACGGACTAGAGACTGATGTTACCATCAGGTAGTCCTCAATGTGTGTGTTTCTCTTCCATCATGGTGCAATGTTTATTATTGGGTACAATTTGGATCAGCAGGACATGTCATTAAGCAGCTAAAATTAACAGCAAAGCAGTCAGTATTGACTGAACGGATGCATTGAGCCTTAATGTTAGCGTGCTATCCACAGTGCTAAAGTGATTACTACCCTGTTAATCCAGTTAACTCTCAGTCCTCCCATGAGCAGACTCCTGATGGGCTAGCAGACCATTTACTGCCTGAAAACAGAAGGATTAGCAACACAGCACGATCCTGTGTTACCTTTAGTTCCATGCTGTTGCTGAGGCTGATTGAGTAGGAATGACGTGTTTGTAGAGTGCTCATTTGAAAAAAGTCATTTATGCTCTCCCTTTATTATCATAGACTACAATCTCCTCTTTTTAGTCAAAGGGCAAATCTTCTTTATATGCTCTCCTCTCTAGTTATGACGGTGTTCCCTTCCTGATGCATGACTCTACTTTGAGGAGAACCACGAACATTGCAGAGGTTTTCCCAAACCGAACGTACTTTAACGCCTCCATGTTCACCTGGGCAGAGCTTCAGCAGCTGAATGCCGGAGACTGGTTCTTATCTGTAAGAGCAACTAACACACCTTAACAACTCTTGTTTTTATTATCTTTCTACTTCCAAAGAATCTTTCATACAAGCAAAATAATCTTCTTTCATGAACACACACTCTTTTTCTTTCTCTTACACAGAGGGACCCATTTGGAACAGTGTCTTCTTTAACCGAGGTGGATCGCAACCAAGTCAAGAACCAGTCCATTCCCTCCCTGGCACAGTTTCTGCAGGTAGCAGCTCGAAGTGGCAGACAAGTGCTGTTTGACCTGCGCAGACCACCTTTTGGTCATCCCTACTGTCATTCATACATCAACATCACACTGCAGGTGGTGCTGAACAACATCAACTCATCTCAGGTGATTGTAAAGTTCAAGGTTTCCCCTTAAAGTAATTGATGGTGCCGGTCTGCCACGGAAAAATCATAAAAATCTTTTTCATCGTGGACATTGAGAGATATAAGCAAAATGACTTTAAACACGAGTACTTTCTGTATTAATGTCAGAAAAAGATTCTAGATTTGTTGCTAGTCGTTTTTAATAAGGAAAAAGTCACTAAAAGTTTTTCAACACTTAAAAAAATTCTCAACAATGTACATTGTGCAATAAGCAACAACAGTCGAAAATATGGCAAAACGATTGTGACTGTCTCATGCCGTGCGGGTTCCCTGGACCATCAAGGAAGAACATCTCTTAGCAGGTTTGACTCGCTTTATTCTTCAATCAAGCTGTGTCTTTCGTCGGGTTGCTTTTCAGCCTGCTTGCTTCTAAGCTTTCCGCGTCGGTGTGCTCCTTCGGCTCTCCGTCTCTTGCGCTCAGCATCCGCTTCTGCCTCTCTAACTCCTTCTGTCCCACCCTGCTCCGCTGCTGCCCTTTTACAGCCAGAGAAGATTTATTAATTGTGTGTAGGTGCGCGATCCATGCACCTGAACTCGATTGCAGCGTCGCTCCCGGCACGCCCTGCCTCTCCGCTCGGCCGCATCCCCCGCCTCTTTGCCGCCTGTCAGGCTTTGATAAAAGGATTGGACTCAGATGCAGAGTTGGGACTTTAGACAGGCTTTTATTTTGACGATTTCCTTTTACCTCCCAAGTCAAGAAAAAACATCTATAATCACAAAAATAAACTACTCGGCGAAAAGGTTCCAGAAAAAGAAGGAACAACCGAAAATCACTCCGAACGGAGGAAAACACAAAAGTAAAGACGAACTATAAACAGTATTTAACATAAAACGCTCCAACAGGAGGACCAAAACAACATCTATGAAAATATCTACACTACCTAATCTAATAAAGTATTTAACGAAAATAGTCACTCAAAAAGTTGAGGAATGAATGAAAAACTTTTAACTGAAACTTACCACTGCGGCTGAATAACTAAATAATCAAAATCACTCTCCTGAGGAGGAAGAAAGGAAAACTCAAAATATTCATAAAGGGGTTCAGGATCAAGGGACATAAGCACACTCACTCTTTTCGGCTTGGACAAAGACATGGACGCTAGAGAGCACGAATAAACGAGACAATCTGGCACAGAACAAAGGAAGGAGTGAGCTTATAAAACACATGAAGGTAATAGGGAACAGCTGGAAACAATCACAGAACAGGGATGACGTCAGACTGATGACACAAAAGGAAGGGCAAGTGACCTGAAACGAGAAGAGAGTTACTTTTCAAATTAAAACCATAAGACAAAAAAAAAAAAAAACAAGACATCCCTCACCGCGGTGTGACAGTTCCCCCCCTTCTAGGGCCTACTCCTGACGGCCCAGATTGTCCAGAATGGTCCCTATGGAGGTCTTCAATGAGGGTGGAGTCCATGATATAACGAGAAGGCACCCACTGTCTCTCCTCCGGCCCATACCCCTCCCAGTCTACCAAGTAATGTCTTCCCCGACCCCGATTACGAACAGCTAACAACTTCTTGACCTTGTAAACAGGGCCGCGCTCAATCATCTCGGGTGGTGGAGGGGACGTGGTGGTTGGAACCAGTGGGCTCTCTTTGACAGGTTTTACTCGACTGACGTGGAAGGTCGGGTGAACACGCAGGGACCTAGGCAGACGGAGTCGTACTGCTGAGTGCCCGATGATCTTGGTAATGGGGTATGGACCTACAAATCGTGGTGCTAGTTTCTTTGAGGGAACTTTGAGATGCATGTCCTTGGCTGAGAGCCATACTTTCTGCCCGGGCTGATATGTAGGGGCGGGTCGCCTCTTGCGATCTGCTGCCTTCTTACACTCGGTCTCCTTGCTGGACCAGCACCTGACGAGCTGCTGCCCAGATGCGTCTGCAGCGTCGGACCATGGCATGTGCCGAGGGGACCGACACTTCCAGCTCATTGTCTGGAAAGACTGGAGGTTGAAAACCATATGCACATTTAAAAGGAGAAACCCCTGTGGCAGATGTAGGTAACAAATTGTGCGCATACTCAACCCAGACCAGGTGTTTGCTCCATGTAGGGGGATTTTGGGACACCAGGCACCGGAGGCAGTTTTCCAGTTGTTGATTGAGGCGTTCGGTCTGGCCGTTGGCCTCCGGGTGATAACCTGAGGTCAGGCTGGCCTTAGCTCCGATGAGCCTGCAGAACTCCTTCCAAAAACGTGATACAAACTGGGGCCCCCGGTCGGAGACAATGTCTTTAGGGAAGCCGTGAATCTTAAAAAGATTGTTTATCATGATTTCAGCTGTCTCCTTGGCGGAGGGCAGCTTAGGCAAGGCGATGAATCTCACCATTTTGGTGAAACGGTCCACCACTGTGAGGACGGTGGTGTTACCTTGAGAGACCGGGAGCCCCGTGACGGAGATGTCAGACCAAGGTCTGGAGGGAATGGGTAGGGGCTGCAATAGGCCCATACGGGATCCAGAGGACGTTTTGTTCCGGGCGCAGACCGAACATGCCTCCACGTACTCCCGTACCTCCGGCTCCATGGATGGCCACCAAACCCGCCGAGAGATGGCGAACATCGTTCTCCGAACTCCCGGGTGGCATGAAAGCAGGGAGGTGTGAGCCCAGTGGATCACCTGTGGCCGCAATTCAACTGGGACAAACAAGCGATTATCTGGGCACCCACTAGGTGGCGGGACTCCACCATTTGCCTGCTTTACCTCATCTTCTATTTGCCAGGTGACTACTCCAACCACACGGGTAAGTGGAAGGATAGTTTCAGGTTCCTTGGCAACAGGCTCGGGGTCAAACATTCAAGACAGGGCGTCTGGTTTGACGTTTCGGGACCCCGGCCTGTATGAGAGAGAAAAAGAGAAGCGGTTGAAAAAGAGCGCCCACCTGGCTTGGCGAGAATTGAGTCTCTTAGCTTTTTTGATATACTCAAGATTTTTATGGTCAGTCCAGACAATGAACGGGAAACCAGCCCCCTCTAGCCAGTGCCTCCACTCCTCCAGAGCGATCTTGACCGCCAACAGCTCATGGTTCCCGACATCATAATTCCTCTCAGCCTTAGATAAGCGTCTTGAGAGGAAGGCGCAGGGATGCATTTTACCATCCTTCTCCGAGCGTTGGGAGAGGATGGCTCCGATACCTTCGCCGGAGGCATCCACCTCCACCACAAACTGGCGTTGGGGGTCTGGCATAGTGAGGATGGGAGCTGAAGTGAAGCGATGCTTGAGGTTTTGGAACGCCCTTTCGGCCTCTGGAGACCAGCGGGACTGCACCTGGGTGGAAGTGAGAGCATGCAGAGGGGCAGCTATTTTGCTAAAATCTCTGATGAATCTTCTGTAAAAATTAGCAAACTCCAAGAACTGTTGAAGCCTCTTCCGGCTATCAGGAGTAGCCCAGTCGGCTACGGCGCTAACTTTAACCGGGTCCGTCTTAACTCCTCCAGGAGCTACGATAAACCCCAAGAAGGAGATAGTGTTGGCATGAAACTCACTCTTTTCGGCTTTGACAAATAGCTGGTTCTCCAGTAGCCTTTTAAGGACCTTGGTCACGTGGACCTTGTGAGTCTCAATGTCTAGAATAAATTAAAATGTCATCAAGGTACACGAATACAAAATGGTCTAGGAAGTCTCTTAGCACATCATTTATCATGGCTTGAAATACAGCAGGAGCATTGGTGAGTCCAAATGGTATAACTAGATACTCATAGTGTCCACTGGGAGTGTTAAAACCAGTCTTCCACTCATCCCCCTCCCTTATGCGGATGAGATGATAGGCATTACGAAGGTCACGTTTAGTAAATAACTTGGCTTGCTGGAGTTGATCAAACACAGAGTTCGTTAGAGGGAGAGGGTACCGGTTTTTTATGGTGATGTTGTTCAGTGGGCTGTAGTCGATGCATGGTCTCAGGGTTCCATCTTTCTTGTCCACGAAGAAGAATCCGGCCCCTGCCGGTGATGAGGAGGAGCGGATCAGGCCCGCTCTTAAGGAGTCTGTGAGGTACTCCTTCATGGCCGCCCTCTCAGGACCAGAAACTGAGTACAGGCGACCTTTGGGAATGTTGGATCCTGGGATCAGATTAATGGCGCAGTCATATGGGTGGTGTGGGGGAAGAGACATGGCCTTGGTCTTGCTGAAGACCTCTTGTAGCTGGTGGTAACAGGTTGGTACCGAATTCAGGTCTGGGTATTCGGATTCTGTGGCGGGGTTTGTAGAAAACAAATTAAGTTGTGCTACAACCTTATTTCGGGTAGCACTGGTGAGGCACTTATTAACACAGTCCTTTCCCCATGTTTTGATTTCACCTGATTTCCAGTCTATCTGGGGGTTGTGGTGAAAAAGCCACGGTTGTCCCAAAATCACAGTGTGCGAAGAGGTTTTGAACAGATACAAGGAAATCTTTTCTTCATGGTCCTTTATGCATATACTGATGGGTTCTGTGATGTGGGTAATAATGAACAGTTCCTTACCATCAAGGCCTCTAGCTCTAATGGGTTGAGCTAATGGCTCAGACTTTATACCTCATTTAGCAGCCAGACCCCAGTCCATTAAACTCTCATCTGCCCCTGAGTCAATGAGTGTCCCAATGTCTGTGACAGTGTGATGTTTTACCTTGATCTTTGTGAGGGTACGCGTAATGGGAGTGGAAGCAGTTAGTTGACTCACTCTTATTGGTCGTTCAACCGGACAGCTGGCGACGAGGTGGCCCGGCTCCCCGCAGTAAAAACACCGCCCTTCCAGCTGTCGTCTCTGGCGCTCCTCCTGCGTCAGCCGTGCTCTCCCCAACTGCATGGGATCATCACCTTCATCCAGGGGGGTGGGATGACTCGCCACGGGGAACGCGGGGTAGGAAGCCGGTCCCTGCTGTGTCTGGGAGTGCGACGCTCCTCCCGTAGCTGTGGGCTTGACTTCTCCAATGTCGCCTGAGTTGGGTGAGCCTGTTGTCGGTGCGGATGGCGAGCACGATAAGCTCGTCCAATCCGGCAGGTAAATCTAATGGAATTAGTAAATCCTGAATTGGTATGGCCAGTCCCTTTAAAAAAGTGTCATAAAGGGCCACTGCGTTCCACCCGCTCTCCGCCGATAGCGTGCGGAATCGGATGGCATAATCACACACAGAGTCTCGTCCTTGCCTCAGTCTGCTTAGCTCCTGTGCTTTCTCCCGATCGTCTGTGACCGGATCAAAAGTCATTTTCAGGGCAGTCTGGAAGTCTGTGAGGGAGCTGCAAATAGCTGAGTTCCGGCCCCACTCGGCGGAAGCCCAGGCCTTGGCTCTCCCCGTCAGATGGGAGATCATAAAAGCCATTCTCGCTCGCTCCGTGGGGAAGGCGTGAGGAGTGAATTCAAAATGAATTGAACGATCCATCAAGAAAGCTTTGCATTGTCCTGATTCACCTGAATAGTGAGCTGGAGGTGCCAATTTACTTCCGGCTCCGGCGGATGACATAGGTGGTGCAGGAGCAGGTACGGGAGCCGATGCGGTGGTTTGCGGAAGTCGCAAGACCATCTCCTGTATCTGGGAGGTAAGGCGACTCATATGTTCGGCCATCGCCTTCTGAAACTCCTCTTTGCGTGACAGGCGGGCTTCCTGATCGTGCATGACCGTGGATAAATCTGCTGGGTCCATTCCGTTCAGATTGTAATGTCAGGCTTTGATAAAAGGATTGGACTCAGATGCAGAGTTGGGACTTTAGACAGGCTTTTATTTTGACAATTTCCTTTTACCTCCCAAGTCAAGAAAAAACATTATCTATAATCACGAAAATAAACTACTCTGCGAAAAGGTTCCAGAAAAAGAAGGAACAACCGAAAATCACTCCGAACGGAGGAAAACACAAAAGACGAACTATAAACAGTATTTAACAAAAAACGCTCCAACAGGAGGACCAAAACAACATCTATGAAAATACACTACCTAATCTAATAAACTATTTAACAAAAATAGTCACTCAAAAAGTTGAGGAATGAATGAAAAACTTTTAACTGAAACTTACCACTGCGGCTGAATAACTAAATAATCAAAATCACTCTGCTGAGGAGTAAGAAAGGAAAACTCAAAATATTCATAAAGGGGTTCAGGATCAAGGGACATAAGCACAAGACAAGGCAAGGCATGGACAAAGACATGGACGCTAGAGAGCACGAATAAACGAGACAATCTGGCACAGAACAAAGGAAGGAGTGAGTTTATAAAACACATGAAGGTAATAGGGAACAGGTGGAAACAATCACAGAACAGGGATGACGTCAGACTGATGACACAAAAGGAAGGGCAAGTGACCTGAAACGAGAGGAGAGTTACTTTTCAAATTAAAACCATAAGACAAAAAAACCCAAAACAAGACATCCCTCACCGCGGTGTGACACCGCCATCTTGGGCCGGCCTCCAGCGTGCCCTGCCCCGCTGCTCGTTCGCCGGCTGAGCCTCTCCACAACGATATAATATAGAAATATATGTTATTTCTAATTAGTAATAATGCAGGCTTGTTTAATATTTATAAATTTTTTAGCCTTTTTAAAGAAAATTATATGATGTCATTGTGACCACACACACCACAGGCATCTTAGCAATCTACGGGAAACCTGGCAGTTAGTTTACTGAATGTTTGTTTTCAAACGATGAGTGCATGCGGTAAATTACTTGCATGGTTTGTATTCTGTTTATGTTGAATTGCTACAGCAAGTAACAATTTAAAGTTTGTGACATCTTGGTTGTGTGTTTTGGACATGATGTATCATTCATGTATATGGGTGTGTAGGTGCTGTGGCTTCCATCTCAGGACAGGGAGCTTGTCCAGGCTGTGGACCCAGAGCTGCAGCAGACTTCTGGACAAAGATGGTCCATTCAGGAGCTGTTAGATGGTCACATTACTACTCTAAATCTGCACTACAGCAGCATGTCACAGGAGCAGATCAGGTACACACAGTAGGCACAGATGCAGGAATACCTACTCACAAGCTAGTATATAGGTACATTAGACATCCATTTCAAAAAGTCTGCCTTTACAGAGATAACACTCAGTTTTGATTGATTGACATCACATTGAATACAGTTTTTATTCCATATGATTAGATTGTGCAAGTGTACCATATTATGTAAACATGTCTAGAGAAGAAAGCCTTTATACTTCCTCTTCTTTCAAGAAAGACAAGTCTTTGAAGATCACTACTGCTTGCCACTCACCTTGTCCCTCTAATTTTCTGTCAATAGCAAATACCGCTCTGTGAATATCAGCACTAACCTGTATGTGATCAGCCAGCCATGGCTCTACACTCTGGCCTGGTGTGCTGGAGCTCAATCTCTTACCACCAACTCCATCCACATCTTGTCCAACATTGACAAGCCTCTCTTCCTCATGGTGAACACTTTACTTCCATTGTATGTATACTATGCTACAAAAAATGTTCAGCAATTTACTTGTATCCATTGTGATTTACAGTGTGTGGGGAAAAAAACGGAACTTTGGGTTGCATAAATGTGACATCACTGCGTCAATTCAAATGAGTTATTATAGTTAGTGTGTGGTGCCACAGTGCTTCAATGAAAAAACAATATTCATATTCACTCTTCACAGATTTAATCTTTCTTTCTCACTTTCTCACTAGACCCCTGAGGAATATACTCTGATGTGGATCCTAACTGATGCTGTTTCTGCAATACTCATCATCTCAATTTTCATTTTCCATTGGTGCGTATACACACAAACACCTTTGCTCATTCTAATTTCAATGTTGTGACTTTGTGATGTTCAGTTATTGAGGCTGCTAAAGATGGAATTTCACTATTGTGTGTGTGTGTGTGTGTGTGTGTGTGTGTGTGTGTGTGTGTGTGTGTGTGTGTGTGTGTGTGTGTTTGTGTGTGTGTGTGTGAGACAGGTGGAGAGAGAGAGGCCTGCCCTTCCTGTCAGGTAGTCGTCAGACTCATGAGAATGGACCATACAGCAAATTTAGGACTGGTATGAGAACATGCTCCCTCTCTGCATGTTGTCAATTCAATGCAGTGATCATGTGTTGTTGTGTATATGTGGTTGCATTTTCGATGTATGTGCTGTGTGTGTGTGTTAGACTCCTCGGAGGTCATCTGTGTTCACTGGAGCCCCTTCCACTCAGGCACGCCTGCTGCTGCCCTCATCACCGTACCCTTGGTTTTCAACCCATCACACCCTGCATGACCCTTCTTGCATGTCAAGAAGCCTCAGGCACCCTGTACGAGCTCTTTAAAACTTCTACAAGCTTCAGTGTCTCCTTTTAGAAAACATTCATAAGCAATAGATCCTTTTCATATAGTGCGCAATCAATACATGTGTATTTAATATGTGCAGCTACAGATCATAACATTTGCTTATTACACTGTCACCTGTTTGACATTTGCAGAGCTCAGCGATGTCTGGTCCATCTCTGGTGTCAACGTTCAGCCCGAACAGCACAGCACGCCCACTTTACACACTAACCCCCACCTGCCCACCATCACAGAGGAGTGACAGAAATGCACATAATAGTTATCATTATGTTATATTTTTTTCATTTTAACTGAAATCTTAAGCACAGTGTAACTTAGCCAGAGATGTTTCTGATATTTTGCCACCAAAAGTGTGGCGATATGCAGCAGTGTGGGCTTTTTTTTTTAAACACCTTTCACCTTTCAGATGACTGCCTCCAGCTGCTGAGCCCAACATCATGCACTTAAATACCAAGTGGGACGGTCCAAAGACTTCCGAGCTCATTAATCCCACAACTTTTTCCACACTAGCTGCTCTGATACGCTTGAACTTTTTTAATGGTGAGCTCAGCCACAAGACAATGATATCTCACTTTTACAGTGGACGAAACCAAACATTCACCAGCTGTCTCACATGGACAAGTGAAAGTGAGACTCAGAGAGAGTCAAAGCTGATGATATAAAGTGGAATTGTGCTCCAGGAGAAGTTAAAACAGACAAGACCTTCTCAGTTGGACTTTTACTTTTCTTTTTCAGATGTACAGGTGCCCAGAGAATTTTAATTATTGTGTGATTTGTTGATGGCAGATGGATTGACTGACAGAATGAATGTACCACGAGGATCTCAAAAAGGTATCTCTGGTTGTGGACTTTGTATTCAACTAAATTTGTGGAGGCCATATTTGTAAAAATGTATTCTGAGGGTTGGTCTGACATTTCAGTTTGCTGCTAGGCGAGTGCCAAATGTTTGAGAATGAAGTCCAACATGCTTTTTCTGTTGTGAGAATGAAGTCCAACATGCTTTTTCTGTTGGCAGTGAACACAGCATCTTCAGTGACATTTATTTTGTGTTGTCCCAACCTAAGTCAACCGTTAAACGTGTCCCAACCTTTCATTGGAATGACTTCTGTGAGATGTTTAGGGATGTGTCTGCAAGTGCTGGACATGAAGAAGGAAGTGAGAAAGTAAGTGCAATTACTTAAAGATTCAAAACCAATGGGTAAAGCGTACAAAGGCGGAGGTTAGTTTATTGAAATTAGCCACAGGGACCAGGAATTTTATTTCAGTATTGAAATTAGCCACAAGGAAACTTTAGACCGGGAATTTTATTTTAGTATAATAGTTTCTGTTAGGAATACATTTCTTAATTTTAGCCACAAGAAACACCAAGTAGACCCAAGAGTTTAATTTCAGTATAACAGTTTTCGTTAGGAATACATTTCTCAGTTGTCTTTATAGCCGGAATGTTTTTCTTCCCGTTAAGGAAGAGCTAAATACAGCGTAGAGAAGATGCATAAAAGCTTTACATTCAGAGATGTTTTGCCATATCCTGCTTAAAGAGAACAGCTCTCTTAAATGTGTTATATTTAACAGTGTGGCTCAGTTGCTAGAGCAGCAGTCCAGAAACTCAAGGGTTTCTGCTACAAATCCAGCTTCTGCCATCCTAGTCACTGGCGTGTCCTGGGGCAATACTCTTCACCCACCTTGCTCCCAGTGCCCCCCACACTGGTGTATTAGTATTTGGTGGTGGTCAGTCTACCCCTGGGCAGCAGTGGCTAAGAAAGCAGATTACCACCATCACTGTGAATGTGGGCAGAATGAATGATGGGTTCTCAGTGCAACACGCTTTTGAGTCACTAGAAAAAAGCACTATATAAATCAAACCCATTTATTTATTTTTCAGTGCATATTACAAACCCCAAATTATTTGACTGTATTGAGCAAAAATTAAAAATTTGACCCATTTTTGCTGTTTTGTTCAAATGCTGAATGATGATATTGGTACATTGTGAAAAAGTCTGAATTCTAAATTCTGATTGTCTTTGTCAACTGTTATTAAAACAAAATGTGGTTGCTGGGAAAATGTTTTGTGGCAATTTCAGTTGCAGTATTTGTGACAGACATGTCAATAATAAATAGATCCTATAAAGTGCTTAGTTGCTCACAGTCATGCTGATTTTTTTTGACTGTGGCATTTAAAATGTATTTAAAAAATATTAACAAAACTTTTAAACATTTACACGATTTAGACATTAAATTAACATTCCTTCCAGTTGTGCTACCTTACTTACAACAAATTAGATAAGCTTCCATTTGTTGTATTAGTTTTTGGTAATATGTTTGTACCTGTCACTTATGAATTCTGTTACACAACAATAGTTTAATAATTAATAGACTGATATGAAGAAATAAGACATAATTCTGATTAAAAAAAACAACAAAACTGACTTATTAAAAATGGTCCAATGAGGAGATCACATGTACAGGTATTGTGGTTGAGGTGGGTTAGGGTGAATAGGGTGAGAAAATTGAGCGCTATTTTTTTCCTACTTGTGTTGTAAACAGGCTGCCGTAAACGTCCCCTAAGCTCACTGCAAAATATGGTGGTGGACGACTTCACTATTTCAGAAAAACATATTTTGCATGCTATTTGCACCAAATGGTTCGCAAACATTCTGCGTGGTGGGAAAAAAACAGACCTCAACTCATCAAACCTTGTCAGCCACCTGAAATGCTATGATGGTGATTTGAAAGCCTATGAAGACGCCTGCACTGTTGAATAAGTTGCCCCAAAAGAAAGGTGTAGACAAACTACATGGAGTTAAATCCAGATTGTAAGAAATGGTTGATATGGTATTGGTTTTGACAAAAAAAATAACTGCATTCCTACATGAAAGTGTACAAACTTCAGAGGCTCTTTATCCATACAATGTTAAAGCTCTTTTACAAACTCAGCCATAAAGCTCAATAGATTTCAACAGTTAAGATTAAGAGACCATTTAAAGGATCACAAAATTTTTGCTGTTAATTTTTTATCAGAATGTAAGGGACAAGCTGTAGAAAATGGATGGATGGATAAACGTGAATCATTAGATTAAAATACTGACATTTCTTAAGTGCCAGTAATAAGAATTTTAAGGATTTCAGCTGCAGAAGCATACACCAATATATTTGAATGTAGTAAAGCCTTATTCAAACTAAATAAATTTTTAAGAGTAAAGTTAAAGGCCTTATGAAACCCACTACTACCGACCACGCAGTCTGATAGTTTATATATCAATGATGAAATATTAACATTGCAACACATGCCAATACGGCCTTTATAGTTTACTAAATTGCAATTTTTAAATTTACCGTCAAAGTGTTGTGTTGAAAACGTTTCGGTATGATGACGCGTGCGTTTGACGTCTCGGGTTGTAGCGGGCATTATTTTCCAGCCCGATCCAAACCATAAGTAGTCTGCTTTAACCGCATAATCAAACAGTATTCTGGACATCTGAGTTGCTGAATTGTTTGCAATTTGTTCAATTAATAATGGAGAAGTCAAAGTAGAAAGATGGATGTGGGAAGTTTTTAGCCTTTAGCCACACAAACACACGGTGTTTCCTTGTTTAAAATTCCCGGAGGTGAAGCTTTACTATGGAACAGAGCGGTCAAGCATACATGGATCCCTACTACATGATAGTTTTCGGTGAGAAAATTGTGGTAATAAGTCGGCTTTTGCCGGAGATCAGCGGAGCTTCTGTCCTGCTGCAGCTTCGTGACTTCCCTCAGAGACTCTGGCGTCAACAAACCCTTCTGACTTTCAGGTACTATTCAACTTACTAAAACACTAGTAACACAATAGGCAGATAAGGGATTTCCCAGAATTAGCCTAGTAAATGTGTCCAAAAACATCTGAATCGCTCCCACTGCAATCGCCTATTTTTTTATTTTACTTTTTTTTTTTTTAACTTTTTTTCTAGTTCTTCACCCTAAATTTCCTCATCCTCGAATCTTTCATCCTCGCTCAAATTAATTGCGAAATTGTCGCTTTCTCGGTCCAAATAGCTGTAGCTGCTGCTGGCTATGATTGTAAACAATGTGAGGAGCCCTACACCCCGTGACGTCACACGCACATCGTCTGCTACTTCCGGTAAAGGTAAGGCTTTTTTTTTAGCTACCATAAGTTGCGAACTTTATCGTCGATGTTCTCTACTAAATCCTTTCAGCAAAAATATGGCAATATCGCGAAATGACCAAGTATGACACAGAATGGACCTGCTGTCCCCGTTTAAATAAGAAAATCTCATTTCAGTAGGCCTTCAACCATGGCATGGATTGTGTTATTTAACTGAAATAATGCAGTTACACAAAAATATGCATGTCACATGTCAGTGACCCACATACAAACTTACTGCAAGGTGAAATTTGAGTAACTAGTTAGCGTGTTGGTAAGCAAAGGCTAGATACCATAGTCCAAAATTGTTAAACAATTTATAATTGATTCAATGATAACACACTGCATTTCTGAACAACTTTAACTAATCTGAGGACAATACTGTATTTTAGTACATATTTTACTTTACTGTATACAGTATAAAATACACTAAACTAACATATAGCATTTAAATGACAACATGTCTCATTTACTACATTACACAAATAAATCATTCATCAGTTAAATTAAGTGTAATATTGTACAAATAATGTAAGTTCAACTAGTTATACAGGAACAAGCACCTAACAATCCACACGGAGAAGACAATACAAAGGCCTCACATGTAAAGTTTGGCACTATGGAACCTCTTACTCTATTGTTGAATCGGATCAAAATAAACCCAAGCAAACTAAACAACGTGACATCCTCAATAACGTGATACCTACAGTTAACTTACCATCTACACTGAAATGCAACAAATAGCTTGTCTGGGTCCAAACATCCTAGAAAACATCTGAACATGAGTAACAACTTCAGCATTTTAAAACAAAAACATTTACCAACAGTGATAATCAACAAAACGATAAAACCAACAAATGCATTTTATGCATTTGTACTTACCGAGAGGGGAATATACGAAAATTACACCGGACTAAACTTCCGCCCGATTGTAGCTGAGATAGGCACCAGCGCCCCCCGCGATCCCAAAGGGGAATAAGCGGTAGAAAA
This sequence comes from Nerophis ophidion, assembly GCF_033978795.1. Lineage (NCBI taxonomy): Eukaryota > Metazoa > Chordata > Actinopteri > Syngnathiformes > Syngnathidae > Nerophis > Nerophis ophidion. Next base: position 857,334 of record NC_084628.1, on the reverse strand, counting down.
TGGATGGATGGATAAACTACAAAGGATGCTAAGAAATTAAGTTGCAATTGCAGCAGCACAACACATTTTGTAGTGACCTACAGCAGAAGTGTGGTGATATTTTTCTTATAAAAAGAAGCAGAACTAGCTCAGGTGTTTGTTTTTTTTAACTGACATTGTCTCTAACTTCCGAAAAACACGCTTGGCTGTTTTTTGAATATGAGAAGTTGGGTCAAACAGTCATTAGGAGAACCCTGTTGCATCATTTTTAGAGGTAGTCATCCTCACTAGACAGCTCGTCCTCGTCCTGGTAAAGGTTGTAGTAGTTACTGGGACCTTCGCCGGGGTCGTCGTCGCCGTCATAACTACTGCTTCTAACCGAATTCCCCCCGGGGAGAGTGGACATTTCTGAACTGGCAGAAGCGCCACGACTCATCCACCACAACTGGTGGCTGAAGGTCCTCCCCCAGCTGCAGTAGTGACCAATAGGGCGTAAGAGGCGGATGAGTTCTGTGGCCTCCTGCCAGTAAGAAGTTCACTTGTTGAGACCTCGCCCTGATCGCTGCTTGTTCATGGTGGTAAGCATCTGACTGATGTAGGAGGTCAACAGGTCGTCCATCTTGTAACCCTAAAAGGGTGTGACAGAAACTAGGAATTATTATACAATTGACTTATTTAGTACTAGACGAAGTAAGCGTAAAGTAACAAAATCACACAGAAATATTAAGATAGATTAGTTTTCTCCTTCCACTTTTTGTAAAATACTTTTTACAAGACTTTGAAGTGTAGCTAAGAAGTTTTTACCACTGTGACTCATGTGGTAGAGTGATCCCCACCGAACCTGATGATTCTGTGTTTGATCCTCCAGCCTGTCAGTCTGAAGTATCATTGGGCAAGTTACTGAACTCTGTTGCTTCTGATACTGCATCATTAGAAGGTTAATAGGGTTACAATGTCAAAATGCTTCGAATACCTTGAAGTAAAGCTCTTTACAAGTCAAAGCCCATTTGTTGTTTTTACATATAAAAGGTTTCTCAGCATGGTTTCAAAGACCTTGCCCTGAAAACTAAGAACAGAAAAAGGCCTTCGTCAAAATGTTCCCATAAAATTGGAAGCAACTGCAGCACAGTGGGAATAGGGGTTAGTGCAATCTGCTTCACAATACGAAGGTCCTGAGTAGTCCTGAGTTCAATCCCGGGTTTGGGATCTTTCTGTGCGGAGTTTGCACGTTCTCCCCGTGACTGCGTGGGTTCCCTTCGGGTACTCCGGCTTCCTCCCACCTCCATAAACATGCACCTGGTTGATTGGCCACACTAAATTGGCCCTCGTGAATGTGAGTGTGAATGGTGTTTGTTTATCTGTGTTGGCCCTGTGATAAGGTGGCGACTTGTCCAGAGCTTACCTCGCCTTCCCCCCGAATGCAGCTGAGATAGATGGTAAATGGGTTGTACTTGTATAGCGCTTTTCTACCTTTTTTAAGGAACTTCAAGCACTTTGACCCTATTTCCACATTCATCCATTCACACTGATGGCGGAAGCTGCCATGCAAGGCGCTAACCAGGACCCATCAGGAGCAAGGGTGAAGTGTCTTGCTCAAGGACACAACAGACCTGACTAGGATGGTAGAAGGTGGGGATTGAACCAGTAACCCTCAGATTGCTGGCACGGCCACTCTCCCAACTTCGCCACGCCGTCCCCAAAAGGGACAAGCGGTAGAAAATGGATGGATGTCCAAAATGTCTTGCAAAGATGAACAATTAAGCTGCAAGGACAACTCATGACTTTATTCTGACCCCGCGGATTAAGATCCTAGTTTTAGAATAGAGATGCAAAAATGTGCATGCTGCCTCCACTCACCAGCGAGGTTTCACAGAGGAGTTTACTTCCTCGGACGAGGTTGCCGATGGTGATGTGGAAGTAGGTGTTCCCACTGCTCCAGTTAGAGATTTTAGTGAAGGGATGTGTGATCAGAATATCCTGTGCAGTGACAAAAAAAAAGGGAGAACCAATTACATCTAGACCTTGTATTGAGGCACAGCAGCTTTAAACAAACCTTGGTTTTTGGGTCAATGAGACTGACTCCATGTTTGTTGATGGCAATCAGCAAGATCTCTGGATAGTTGGGTTCTGTGGTTTGCTAAATAGTCAAGAACACAATTTAGCATTATCGAAGGATTGATCTAAAATAGAGTCTACTGATGAATGAATTTTTGATCAAGAATATTCAAGATTGGGAATAGAAACTATTGTGCAGTGCAGCCCCTTCTCCTAGGCATGAAGAAGCAGTGGGTTTTAAAAGTCACCAAATTTTAAAGATGAAGTGAGAACTATTGACTGGTTTATTACCTTGACTTCAAAGAAGGCAGAGCCAAAGGTTGGCCATTTGTAGATGATCTTTAAAAACATCAGCTTGGCTTCTTCTTGTGATTTACCAGCCTGCTTGTTGAAGAAGGCCACTACAGACTGATCACACACAAAATAGTCAATCTTCACATCCACCTCCAGTTAAAAAGCATTGGTCATTAGTTTTCAGGTTTTACCCTTTTCCAGTCATCTGGTGACATCTGACGAATGAGATCCTGGGGGACCAGTTCTCGCAACATCTTGGGAATGGTTGGAAAGTGGGATTTGTCATCCTCGAACTTGACTCTGTAGATAAGAGCGGCGAGTTGGAAAACTTCGTCTCTCGAACACTTGTGGTAGCCACGCAGGTATTTGGGCAGCTCCTGAATGATGAGAAAACATTTGTCATGACTCTTGTCCCGTTTTTATGGTATCTCCCTAGCAAGATTTACCTGGTAGTAGTGGAAGATCGAGTCGGCGAAGGAGTCCTTTCCTGGAACTGTGCTAGTCCATAACTTCTTCATGAAGAACACCTGGTAGGTCAGAGAGGGAACCATTCCTGCAAGGTAAAGGTCACTTTTAAGAAAAGCAAGTTTGATTTATTAAAAGAGATAAAGTTGTGTTTAATACCATCTTTTGCTGGGCGCGATTTCTTGATCCAGTCAGTCAAGTGTCGCACAAAATCAAAGAAGAAATCTCCTTCTGGAACACTGATAACCTACACACACATTTACGCATAATAGATTGTATTTGTCCTTCAACCAATACACAGGGAAATAATCATTTTAGAAATGACTGATAAGTAAGTGTTATTGTTCAACGAAAATAATGTAAAACATGCTTGACCTCTGACCTTGTCAGAAATCTTGACAAAGAGGCTGAATCCCTCAGGAGATTTGAGCAGCAGTCTGGTGGAGATGTTCTGACAGAAATCTTTGGCTTTGGTACTGGACTCCACTTCAAATGCCTGCGCAATTTTTACATGACAGTACACTTGTTCTAGAATCAATATTAAGTACTGTGTATTACCTCATCTGTGTCATCAGGGAAGTAAACTTTGTGAAAAATCTGCGTGGTCTTATGCTGGATGGCCTCCACTTCCACCAGATGTGGAGGATACTTCCTGGAACCGTTTCTGTTACCGTGGCAACCAATAGGTTTAGTTCACAATGAACAGAATACAGGAAAAACAAACACTCTAAAAAAACTTAATAAAACACACAAAAACACATCGATGAAGACTTTGTTAAAACCATTCCGTCTTTAGTAACTCCTGTGCAGTTTATGTTAAAATTATAAGAGCGACACAGGTGTTGCTGGCCTTGCTTTTTCTTTGTTAGTTCACAATGAAGACATTTAGATGGCTGAAAGACAACACTGAATCTGATCTATTCTCTCTATAAGCAGGCTCTGAAAGTTCTGGACATGAAATCTTTTCGTCATCACCACTGGAAAAATATAAACCACTTAATTGGGAAAATGTGTGTAATATTTCTTAATGCTGATCTATTTTTTAAAATCTTACGTGGTCATGGCCCCACCAGTACTTTCTGATCTGAGCGGGAGGCAAACTCGATCTGCCTCTTCAAACAAACAGATAGTTCCCCTCAGGAAAAGGGCCTTCAGCCAGTCCAATTTTGGAACAATATCCCTATTCAAGTATGCTATGTTGATACATTAAGGCAATTCAAAAATATGCTAAAATCATGACTACTTGTGCACATAATAATGTGTTTTATTTATTGCTGATTTGTGCTACCTGCCTGCTGCCAGTGTAACCATGCCTTTGTGTAATTGTTCATGGTGCTGTTGAAGCATAATGTGTAGTGCTTGTGCTAAATGTTGCCATAGATGTGTGTGAGATATTAATCAATTTATTTACTATTTTAAGCAGGCTATTAATGATTGTTGTTTTATTGGATATTGTTTGCTGCTGGCTATCTATGCATCTTGCCCAGTGACTATGGTCAGAAACTAGCTTTGTAGCTAAAACTTACGCAGTTACACCAATGTTGATCAATGTGCGTTGTCCCTGTTCAAATAAACTTAGACAGTAACGATTATATTTGGCTTCTAGCTTACATGTCTATTTATACAATGCAGACTTAAAGTTTTTCGCTACCGTAAAGCTTTGTGTAGCCTGTGCATGCAGTCAGCAGAGAGCGGGTGTTGTCTCTTAGACTGTAGGAAGCGCTGGATGTGCGGAAGCAGCACGTTACTTGGTGGGAAGAGACCAGTACACAACCATAACAGCTCCCAGCCCTTTTCCTCACTGTACCTGTTAGCACACACACAAACATGTTAAGCTTTATATTATGTTCACTTGAAATGTTCACTTAGATTTATGTCACAATATAATCACTATCTATTCATAGGTCTTCTGTGTGCTTGTACACACTTGACATGGCTGTCAGTGAGCTGTTTGATGATCTGACAGAAGATCTCGTCCTTCAGAAGTTCTGTCTTCAACGATCCCTCAAAGATCTGGTCGGTCAACTCATTGACCGAGCGAGTGCGTTTGGAGGGGTAGTCACCCATGTACTTCATCACAGGTAGGACACACATTAAGGTAACATGTCGGTTTCGATTGGTACAGTTGTCAGTTGGCCCAACACCTACAACAATATAAACGTGGTAAAGGATATCGATGAATGCCATGCAGGCCTCTTGAGCGAGATCCTCGTGTTGGACCACCTTCTTCAGTAGTGGTTGTTTGAGAGGCTCTCTGGTGCAACTCCACAACTTGTCCTTACCCCGATTCTTGGTTACCATTACTCTGCTTAGTGTGTGTTTGGGGGGAGGCCTGCAGGAAGCACATCGTGTACTTAACTATTTTATTGTGTTATATTCATTGTATGGACAAAACTATAAATGGATGGTTCAATCAGAGATTGGCCCAGTTGTCCTTGAATCTTGATACTTATCTTAGCACAATCTTCTGGACAATTATATTTTATGACAAAGATTCACAAACTCTATGGTACGTGGGCTCCATCAAGTGGTACGCCAAAGAGTCACTTAATAAATATTTAAACACAGTGTTACTGTTTAAACTGTGTTTAATTATACAGTGGCCTAAAATAATAAATATACTTGTTAAATGAATCCTCTCCCTTGTATTTAATGAATATAAGCTACTGTATTTTAATGTTGATCATTATGGTGGTACTTGGAGAATCAAGTGTTTTCTGAGGTGGTACTTGGTGAAAACAGTTTGAAAAAAATGTTTATAAACTTTGTGGAAAGCCCCTTGTCTGCACCACAAATTTAAAAGCGAGGTCCTGAAAGGGGTGCTTAATGGTTTGCTGAGGAAGTGTGTACCTGAAGTGGTCGTAGGAGAACTCCTCCAGTGTGTATGGTTTGACTGAGTCTTCACCCTCAGGAAGCATGAGCTGCGACACTCGCACCGAGTGCTGCCGCTGGTCTGGTGTCATGGTTACGAGAGCCTGGGTAGTTGGATTGCATCATTAGTAACAAACAAATGTGTCTTACTTATTCCTAATATAACTTAATCAAAGCAGCTTTGTCATACCACAATCTCCTGCTGAGGTCGTGTCATAGTGGGCAGTACGTAGACGGAGTCAGCTGGAAAGTCTCCTCTCTGATTGGTTCTCTCGTTTACACCGTGTGCCCAACCTGAGTTGAGAACTTGCTCGCCAGTGTCCTGGTCTAGCAGGATTAGGTCTCCCTTCTGGAAGCTCAGGAACGTAGACGGCTCACCATCTGGATAAGGTTTGAGGACATGATTGACACTTGTGACTTCTTTGTCACATATTCCAAAGTTCAACGAGGACATACTCTCATTGGGACTGTCCTGTAGTGCTACTACAAACTTTGACCTATTCCTCAGGCCTTCCAGGAAGGTAACCACCAGGTCGCGGATGTCCTCAGCGTTGTTGGAGGTGAAGGTATACTCTTCTCCCTTGATGGTCGCCAGCGTGAAGCTCTGACTCTGCAACTTTCCTCCCCTGAAAGTGGAATAAGGACAACTATGTTCAAGGAGGAATTAAAATATATGCGCTGTGTGAGAGGCGGGGCGTGGTCACGCGCCGCCTGCCGGCGATGGCATGCACAGGAGCCGGCTGGAAGCAAGATGACAGGTGAGTGGATACCTCAGCTGGAACGAGTTATCTAATCACATGTCTCTATTTAGCAGCGTTGGTGACTGCAGGGCGGGGCTGAAAAGCCAGAAGGACCCAGGAGGTGCTGAGGACGCCAGAAGGGTTGTGGAAGAACTGAGCGAGTTAAAATCTTTGTGAGTGAACGAACTAAGACTGAAAAGACTTGGGGAGTGAACGAAGAAGATGAACTGTTGTGAAAATTAAAAATGAAAATAAAATCCTTTTGGGAACAAACAAAAGAAGAAATATTGTGTGTAAAAAGATTAAAAAGAATTGTCAACTTGAACTCTTGCTGTGATCCTTCGGTCCTGAAGACCCCATGACACAAACCTGTCACAGTTGGCGCCCAACCAAGCAAGGACCGAGGAAAGATGACGGCCCCAACCCCCCTGGAGGCACTGGGAAGAGTGCTGGCGGAGGTGTCGGCAGCCACCCAGCAGCAGATGGAGGCATGCATGCAACAGACGCAGGTACTGCAAGCACTGGTGAGCCAGTCCGGAGGAAAGGAGAAGGAGAAGGGGACCGCCATTCAGAGGATGTCAGAGGGAGAGGACCCGCTAGTATTCCTCGACGTATTCGAGACCACAGCGTCAGCATGCGGCTGGCCGGACACCGAGTGGGGTGTCAAGCTGCTGCCGCTCCTGGTGGGGGAGGCGCAGCGGGCGGCGCTTAGTCTTCCAGCGCACGCTCGGGTGCATTTCCCCAACCTACGCCGGGCAATATTAGACCGCATCGGCAGCCACCCGGAGGACCACCGACGCCGGTTCCGGGCCATGCGACTGGGGCCTGAGGATCGACCGTTCGTGCTGGCGCAGCAGCTTCGGGACGCGGCCGTCCGGTGGCTTGAACCCCAGAAGGCCGACAGTAAGATGCTGGAGCGGATCCTCCTGGAGCAGTTTGTGGAGGCCATCCCAGCCCGGACGGCCGCTTGGGTGCGGTACCATCGCCCGCTGGACCTGATGGCCGCGGTGGCCCTGGCCGAGGATCATCTGGCGGTACACCGTGAAGGAAGCAACAAGATCGCCGAAAGACCCACACCAGCGCCACGGGCAGCCGACAGATCCAGAGCAGCACCACGAGCGGCCGAGCGGCCCATCCCAGCACCCAGGAGACGGAGCTGGCAGACGCAGGAGGCCGCCAGCCCGGACAGGGACATGCACACACACGCACACACACACTCATACACGCACACACAACATCATACTCCAGTACTATTGAGGGGGGGAAAAGGGGGTTATAAAATGTGTGACATTCCTCCTTCTGTCCAGGTTCCCGGTGCTGCGCAACAAGGGCTTCCCCCGCAGACGGCACCTCGAACGCCAGGGCCGGTGTGCTGCGGGTGCGGCCAACCTGGTCACGTGCGCAGGGAATGCTCACTGATGGAGGTGGGGCAGGTGATACGGGTGGTCGAGCCCCAGCACCCGGCTCCGATCCAGGGGAGGCGTACTGTGTCCCGGTAAGGGTTCAAGGGAGTATATACCGGGCAATGGTGGATTCGGGGTGCAAACAGACCATGATCCACCAAAACCTGGTTCGGCCCGGGGCGTTGAGGCAGGCGACACAGGGGCAAATTAGATGTATTCATGGGGATGTGCACACGTATCCCATTGTTCCAGTAGAAGTTTGGCATCGGGGACAAAAGCATAGTGTGAAGGTTGCTGTAAGTGCGCACCTTACGCCTCCCATATTATTAGGGACAAATGGGCCGGGGTTTCCACTTCTCGTGACGCAATGTGTGGGGAGGCGTTCACGGACCGTAGGAAAAGGGAGTATCTGCGCGGTTGTCAGTGGCGAGGCGGGGCCTTCCGCCACTGCCGAGCGGGAACCGGCGGGGGCTTCGCGGGACGCCCCCCCCCGGCCTCCCATTGGCATCCTACGGAGGATAACCCCCTCCAGCAGTCGCGAGACGAAACTTTGCGCGCGGCCTGGGACCAAGTCGACTATATCGACGGTCAGCTATGGCGCCCGGGAGCGGCGCGGGTATTCCCTCATTTCTCCATTATGAGAGATAGGCTGTATAGAGTGACCCGTGACACTCAGACGGGAGAAGAGATCACCCAGTTGCTGGTGCCGAAACGCCACCGAGAAATGGTTTTCCAGGTGGCGCATGTGAACCCAATGGCTGGACATATGGGTTACGACAAAACACTTAATCGGGTAATGGCCCGGTTCTATTGGCCGGGCATTCGGGCAGACGTGCGCCGCCTGCCCGGAATGCCAACTGGTAAATCCAGCAGCCGCCCCGAAGGGGCCCTTGCGCCCATGACCACTTATAGAGATCCCATTCGAAAGAATAGGCATGGACCTCATCGGGCCATTGCACCCGAGATCACGGGGATATCGCTTTGTGTTAGTCCTAGTGGATTACGCAACACGCTATCCCGAAGCAGTGCCTCTGCGCTCCATCTCCGCAAGGAGCGTAGCGCAAGCGCTGTTTCAAATTATCTCCCGGATCGGGATCCCGAAAGAGATCCTGACCGACCAAGGCACGTCCTTCATGTCACGCACAGTCAAGGAACTATACGGATTACTGGGTATCAAAGCGATCCGCACCAGCGTGTATCACCCCCAAACAGATGGACTGGTGGAACGCTTGAACAAAATGCTAAAAACCGTGATCCGTAAGTTCACGCACAAGGACAAACCAAATTGGGACAAATGGCTGGATCCCCTCATGTTTGCGATGCGGGAGGTACCCCAGTCCTCCCTAGGTTTTACACCATTCGAGTTGTTGTACGGCAGGAAGCCGCGTGGAGTGCTGGACATAATTAAAGAAAGCTGGGAGGAAGGTCCGAGCTCCAGTAAAACTGAAGTCCAGTACGTTATGGACTTGGGAGCAAAACTACACACATTGGGGCACTTATCACGGGAGAATTTGCTCCAAGCCCAAGAACGCCAAAAACGCACGTACAACCAGGGAACCCAGCTGCGAAAATTTGCACCGGGAGAAAAAGTCCTTTTATTACTTCCCAGTTCCAGCTCTAAATTACTTGCGCAATGGCAAGGACCCTTTGAGGTCACACGGCAAGTGGGGGATGTGGGCTATGAGGTTCAGCGCTCGGACCGGGGCGGAGACACCCAAATTTACCACCTCAATCTGTTGAAAGCATGGAAGGAGGCGGAGCCTGTTTCCATGGTGACGGTAGTAAGAGAGGAGGAGGAGTTGGGGCCAGAGGTCCCGCGCTCTGCCCCTTCCCCTCCCCTCCCCTCCCCTGTGATGATCACCTCACGCTCAAACAGAAAGCGGATGTTGCAGCGCTGCAACAGCGTTTTTCTGATGTGTTCTCCGCGCGGCCCGGCCTTACGAACCTCATCCAACATCACATCGAGACCAGCCCGGGGGTTACGGAGCGGACTCGACCATACAGACTTCCCGAGCACAAGCGCAAAGTAGTTCGGGAAGAATTAAAAACAATGCTGGAACTGGGGGTGATAGAAGAATCTCGCAGCGCGTGGTGTAGCCCAATCGTTCTGGTGGGAAAGAAGGATGGCTCAGTACGCTTCTGCGTGGACTACTGCAAGGTAAATGAGGTGTCACGTTTTGACGCGTACCCAATGCCCCGGGTCGACGAGCTCCTGGATCGGCTAGGCACTGCTCGCTTTTTCACCACACTGGATTTAACCAAGGGCTACTGGCAGATTCCCTTATCACCAGAGTCCAAGGAAAAAACGGCCTTCTCCACTCCGAAGGTTTATTCCAGTTCGTGACACTGCCGTTTGGTTTGTTCGGTGCCGCCGCCGCCACATTCCAGCGTCTCATGGACCGGGTGCTGCGCCCCCACGCGGCATACGCAGCTGCATATTTGGATGACGTCATCATCCAAAGCAGCGGCTCGGAACAGCACATGCAGCGGGTGGGGGCGGTGCTCGAGTCCCTGAGGCGGGCGGGGCTCACCGCCAACCCGGCAAAGTGTGCGGTTGGCCGGAGGGAGGTACAGTACCTGGGGTACCACTTGGGGGGGGGAGGGGCGCCCACAGGTAGACAAAACAGCTGTGATTGCGGCCTGTCCACCCCCCAAGACAAAAAAGGAGGTGAGGCAGTTTTTGGGCCTGGCGGGATACTACCGCCGCTTTATTCCACGGTTCGCGGACTTGACCAGCCCACTAACTGACCTCACCCGAAAGGGTGCCCCAGAGCTGGTCCAGTGGACGGAGCAGTGCCAGCGGGCGTTCGAGCAGGTAAAGACGGCACTCTGCGAGAAACCGGTACTGTGTATGCCTGACTTCACCATCCCCTTTTGTCTGCAGGCGGACGCATCGGGCAGGGGACTGGGGGCGGTGCTGTCCCAGCGGGTGGGGGGTGTCGACCGCCCCATTCTGTACATCAGTCGGAAACTCTCAGACCGGGAGGCGAGGTACAGTACGGTAGAGAGGGAGTGCCTCGCCATCCGATGGGCGGTCAGGGCCCTCCGCTACTACCTGCTGGGGCGCGCCTTCAGTCTCTGTTCGGACCACAAACCGCTCCAATGGCTCCACCGGATGAAGGATGCAAACGCACGGATCACCCGGTGGTACCTCGCATTACAGCCATACAACTTCCGGGTGGTCCACAGGCCGGGCGCGCAGATGGCCGTGGCGGACTTCCTCTCTCGCCCTCCTGGGGGGGGCGGGGCCGGACAGGTGCCCGGCCTGAAACTGACGGTGGAGGCCTGTGAGAGGCGGGGCGTGGTCACGCGCCGCCTGCCGGCGATGGCATGCACAGGAGCCGGCCGGAGGCAAGATGACAGGTGAGTGGATACCTCAGCTGGAACGAGTTATCTAATCACCTGTCTCTATTTAGCAGCGTTGGTGACTGCAGGGCGGGGCTGAAAAGCCAGAAGGACCCAGGAGGTGCTGAGGACGCCAGAAGGGTTGTGGAAGGACTGAGCGAGTTAAAAACTTTGTGAGTGAACGAAGAAGATGAACTGTTGTGAAAATTAAAAATAAAAATAAAATCCTTTTGGGAACAAACAAAAGAAGAAATATTGTGTGTAAAAAGATTAAAAAGAATTGTCAACGTGAACTCCTGCTGTGATCCTTCGGTCCTGAAGACCCCACGACACAAACCTGTCACACGCTGTTATATACAAAATTGGACATGCACTAATGGGGATAGTTTCTCAGAGCAGTTGAACTTTGGTGTCCCAAAGCCAGTTTCCTACTCATGGGCAACTGCCACATCAACGAATGTTAAAACAAATCAACATTATTGTGACCACAAGAGTGACTACATTCTTTACTTGCTGCTGGACACCGCAGTGATCTCCGGAAAGGCAAGTTCCAAAAGGACCTGTTCTTGCTCGTCGACAAAATAAACACCAGTCCAGTTGACGGCAACAATGAGGTCGTTTTTAGGCAGACTTGGACCTAAAGTAAAGAACATCATCATGTAATGATTTCACTTTCACTTTGTTGTTTTAGAGAGCAAGCTCAGAACTAAAATTGTGCCGTTTACTACAGTCAGACATCTTACCGGAGAATTTGAAGGCTTCATAGAAACGAGAGAAGAGCAGGGGCCATTTGTGGCGAGCAAAATCCACCACTTCTTCTTTGACTTTTTGGGGGTCAAACCTCTTCTGCGTGTAAATGCCCTGAACAACAGCAACATGGACAAATAATCATCATTTACATATTCGAATTAAACAACTACTTCCAAAAGACGTCATTCATCTTTAGCTAGTAATGACCAGATCCACTTATAGCAGCAAACAACCTTTTTGTGGGCCGCCATGATGAAGTGAGCCCACTTCTCCACTGTCTTGGAACTGCTAATCTCTCTATCCGGGATGTAGGACGGGATGAGGCTCAGAAGCCGCTCCAGTAGGACCTCTGAGCCGTAGTCAACGTAGTACTGCTGAGATGCCAGTTCTGCCAGGTCCTCCTGGGTCAAAAAGAAAAGGAAGTCTTGAGTTTTGGACCCAAACATAGAAGAAGAGAATGTCTGCAGTACAGAAGAAGAGAAGTGGTCACCCTGTCACAACGGTACTCTCCAAACTTGACGCCTCTAACAGTTTGCTGGTAGATGAGGTTGGTGGCGACTGTATCATCAGCAGCACAGTGCCACGGTGTGAAGATCTCCTTTCTGAAGAACAGCCTCCATGGGGCATTCCTTTCCTGGGCTCCCTGCTCTTTAGCGTACTGTTCACACTGAGACACAGCGTCCATGACGTGGTCGTTCCCGCTGCCCAAAGAGGAGACCTAAATGCATGTGAGGACAGTCAGACCATTACCAATTTTTTTTAGCTGTTTGGCTGGGAGAAAATACTCTTTCTTATGACAGAGTGTTTATTTAATCTCAGACAACCTTGTCAAATAGAGCAATGTAGAGAGAGAAGCCAAATCTATCCTGTAGGCTGATCTTGTCAGCCAAAGTGTTGCAGAGCTCCTTGGCCGTTGTGGCCGAGTCCGTCAGCAACGTTTTAGTGGTTCCGTCCATGAACGTCACCGGCAGCATAATGGGTTTCTTAGACTTGGTTGCCTGCATATGGATTTCACAACAATTAAGTAATGACATCCAGATGAAGTGAGCTTTACCTAATTATGCATGTGTGTACCTGCAGCTCCAGCCAGGATGGAGGTTGTGTTCTCGTCCCGTTCACAAATGTTCTTCTCAATCTTTCTTCGCAATATGGAGCATAACCCGGTGGCCCGCTGCTGATGAAGTTCCTCAAGTACTACATGTTAACACCTATACTCATAAGTATACGCACTATACCATTACATATCTGGACTAAACCTGGGAAAAAGTGTCCTAACCTTGAGGAACTTGTCTGACGGAGAAAAGCAGCCGACACACAAACTGATGAGAATCCAACCTCGAGCATGAGAGCTCTTAGAGGGGTTCTGACTCAGCTGTTTGCAGATCTGACAATAGATCTCATCCCTAACACAAAGACGACATAAATAAACCATTGCCACCCTCGCAACATTCTCATAACAGGACTTGAGCCCAGACAACCTGGGTGAAAACCACCACTAGACAATTTGGTAAATATTTTTACCTCAGCGCTGGCCTCAGAATGCCGTTACCGATGATGAAATGGAGTTTCTCCAGGTTGGATGTTGGCCGGTCCTCCAGCATGCTGTTACCATGGACACCATACTCGCCATCGTTGAGGCGCTTTGTGACCTGAAAATTGTTCTTTACTTTGTAAATAAAGCGAGTCACATGATAACACATCAGAGACATCTTCTCTTACCTCCTCAGTGATCTTAGATTTTTTCTTCAGTGTCAGAGAGACCAGTTTATGTCGGATACTATTCTTGCGAGGACTGTCGGACTGAGGCATCTGAATATGGGAAAAGACAGCTCAAAAATGGCTCTGAAATGTCAAATTTTTGAATAATGTAGTTTTGCTTTGTAGTTGTGATAAAAGCTCCTCACAGCTTTCCTTAACTGTTTCCAACTCACCTCTCTTTCCCCTTGGAGTGCCTGCAGTTCCCTCTTGTACGTCTTCTTTCCCAGGGTCTCGTAGATTTTCGTCATGACAGGAATCTTTTCGCTGCCGTCACTGATTGCTGTGTGGTATTTTGGCTCCGGCAAATCTCCCATAAACCTCAGGACTGTGATCCACACGGCTAGAGCCGCCTAGATTGTATCAAGGAATACAAGTTACTGCTTTAGTAAGAATTTATTTGATTCTCTTGACATACCAGTTGGTCTCCTTCATCATCATGAAAGAGCAGTGGCTGTTTCAGAGGTCGCCGGACATATGTGTGTGTGGTGGTTCCCTGAAAGTAGGTGGCAGCAAACTTGGCAAACTTGTACTCAGACAGATCCTCTTCATCGTCATCTTCTGGCAAAGGAAGAGCCTCGTCCAAGTCTTCCTCCTCCATTTCCCGGTGGGTTCGCTCCAGGTCCTGCACAGGAGGAAGAATTATTCAGATCCATACTTTCTGACTTTAGTTATCAAAGCAAACATCTATCACCTGACCTCAAATCCAGCAGGAGCTTGTCCTTCTTGACCAGGAAAAGAACTCGTAGTCCCCAGGAAGCCAAACATTTTGTCCACCATGTCTGAGTCATTGACAGGCTCCATACGGGCACGTTCCATCTGTTCCACCAGCTCTTTCTTTCTCCTCGCCTCCTCCTTATCCTTCTTCTCCCGCTCTGCGTCCTCTTTGGCCAACTGGGTCAGACGCTCCTGAAGTGGACAATGAATTAGAGTGCAGTGAAAGGCATCGCAGAAAGACCAATTACTTTCTTCCGTTAAGTCCATTAACAATATGTCTCAGTGAGAATTAGCCTACCTGGTGTTTGCGTTCTGCTTCAGCCTTGGCTTTCTTTGCAGACATTTGGTTCCTCAGTTTGGTCTCTTCAGCCAGGCGCATCTTCTCAGCCTCCAGCCTCCTTCGATACTGATAGAAGCAAGAAAAAAAAGACAAGGTGGTTTTTGGTGTTTTACCAAAAATAAAGTCTATTTCGGATCAATTGATCCTAGCTTAACGTATTGATGGTGGTGTCTGTATTAATATGCAACAGGTGTGCCCAGGTGTCTACCTCGCCCCTCAGTCTGCGGTATAACCTCCGTGCAATCATTCCTCTGGTGTAAGCTTGGATAGTGATGACGGCCCACAGACGGTGTCTAAAAGCACGGCGCACTAAGAAGCCTCGGCAATGACCCTGAAAGCCTGTTATGCGCTGTCGGGCCACGTGATACGACGCACACAACTTCCTGGAGCGGACAAGAGCCTGGAGGCGAGAGAAGCCTGCCCGCATCTGAGGAGAAATTAAATATTATGAGTTCACACATTATTATTGATGATGATCGATTATTGATGATGATCCTCACTGCTCCATAATTCTTTCTGCAGAGATATCCTCGCCAAGTTTTCTGGATCAACACAGTCGACTTCCTCATCCTAAGGAAGTTGGATCTGATGGCCAGAAATTATACAAATTTCTTTAAGTTTAAGCTTTCCTAAAGCATGTGGAAACATGTCCAAATTCATGTTGATATACCTGTCCTTAAAACCTCGAACAACCTTCTGGATGAGGATGACCTTATCGGTTATGGCCTTGTCTCTCTCAATCTCCAGCAACATGTCATGATGATCCTACAGAACCAGGAAGTTTATCTCCATCTGTTGTCTCTCCACTAAATTGCAATACTCCACAAGTGTCTGTGGTCATTTCTGAAAGTTTGTGAGGTCCAGCATAAATTAGGTTGGGTAAAAGTCATCCCAAGTGTTAGGAGCAGTGCTTCTACTCTTTGCTCCCTGGCCCTCCCATACCTGCTCACACTGCTACTATGAATTTATCAATCAGGCCTCCTCACTAACTTTTTCTATGTATAGCTAATTGCGGATCCAGGGCAAAGTCACACCACTTTTACCAGATCATTTCTTCTCCCCAACATGGACAGTTACAGCTGTGAACATTTCTTGGATTATCTGTTTGTGAACTCTGGCCCACTTGACCCATCATCTTTCTGCCTGTTTAGCCTAAACCTGTTCCTTTTCTTTTCCTGACTGATCCTTCATCAATAGTATCTTCCTGGCCATCACCAGTAAGCCCTGCTTGGCTTGCTCTTGACTTACCTCCGACTAACCTACCGATATGTTTTAATAGAGGAGATTCCTGCCCCCTAATTACTCTCCACTGCTACTCAACGTTTTACTCTGTACCCCTTTACTCGTTCAGCCTTTCCAACATGTGAGTACTTCTCCACCTCATCCTTTGACCTCTATGTATTGCTGCTCCCTCCTACCAGTCTCTATTTCAGTGCTTCAGCTGAAAATAAGTGACTGCCAATAAAATACTGCCACTCATTCTACTGACCTCTGGTGGTTGTTTGTATTTGGCTACAACATCCTAACCACAAATGACATGAGTCTTTAAGGACATTGCTTTGTATTTAAGATACAAAAAAGTTTTTTTTCCGAACTTTCTTCCACAAAATTGGAAGCACACAATTTGTCCATTCAGAAATTCATTCAGCTTTCCATTTTGAGTCTGTCTTCTCTTGTAAATATTTCTGTCCTCCTGATGGTTCATCAGCTTCCTGTCAGGAAAGAGTGGTTGAAGCTATTTCCTTTGCCCCCTGCACTTTATCCTTCCTGTTAAGCTTCCTGACCAGCTAAGGCACTCTTCAGTCAGCAACTAATACACACACGAGTCAAACG
Organism: Nerophis ophidion; assembly: GCF_033978795.1. Classification (NCBI taxonomy): domain Eukaryota; kingdom Metazoa; phylum Chordata; class Actinopteri; order Syngnathiformes; family Syngnathidae; genus Nerophis; species Nerophis ophidion. The sequence continues at coordinate 840,787 of NC_084628.1, read as the reverse complement.
AGAGCCACCTCAAAACACAAAGTTGCCTTTATAGATCATGTCTGCATGACACCGACAATTCCAGTAAAGCAAAGCACACATCTAAACATTTATAAGGAACATATTAGTCTAGGAATATAAACCTCCAACATACACACACACAGCGGGAAACAAAAACATACTCTTTCCTGTCAGTGATCATGTGCACTAGAAAAAAATCACAGTAGAGCTTCACTCACACCGGCATCAACTGGTTTTTATCAGATTTGTTTGCACAAGATCACCAACAACATTCAGTCATAACATCCATTTAGTGTGCATACATACATGCACTATATGGATGTAACAGCTCTTAATCAATCAATGTTTATTTATATAGCCCTTAATCACAAGTGTCTCAAATGGCTGCACAAGCCACAACGACATCCGCGGTACAGAGCCCACATAAGGGCAAGGAAAAACTCATCCCAGTGGGACGTTGATGTGAATGATAATCAATGATAAACTTGTGTAAATATTTAAATAATTTTAACATTTCTGCATCTCTGTTATGGTCCAACATCAATGACGTCTGATTTCACAAATAGACACACAGTAGTTTAAGTAGTACACAAAAATCTAAATTGGGCTCGGCCGTGTCACCAACTTGAGGGTTCCAGGTTCGATCCCCGCTTCTGTCACCCTGGTCACAGCTGTTGTGTCCTTGGGAAAGACACTTCACCCACCTGCTCCCAGTGCCACCCACACTGGTTTAAATGTGACTTAGATAATGGCTTTCACTATTCAAAGTGCTTTGAGTCGCTAGAGAAAAGCGCTATATAAATATAATTCACTTCACTTCACTACTAAATGTATTAAGCAGTTACCTTGAGGAAGATTTTGGTCTTTCCCATCTGCCAGTCGTCATTTCGGCCAAGCACAGCCTCAGCAATCCTCTGACAGGTTCCTCTCAGATCCTCCTAGAGTACGTAGACCCAAACAGTGATCGACTGTTAGTCTCTGTGCTAGAAATGTCCAATATAAGCCCTAACTATTTTCTTCCTTGTGGCTGTGAGCGATCATATTCAAACACCTTATTAGTGCCATGCTTTTTGCAGTTGCTTTTGTTATTTTTTACCTTCTTGTAGTCTAATATTGTAGAACCACACCTGTTTGTATGCTGGCTTGACTCCTGGCATAAGCACACGGTAGCGGTCCACAAATTCCACAAAGGTGTAGCGAATGGGATACCCTGCACGGCGGATGCGGATAGTCTCCATCATTCCCGAGTACCTCAGCTGCCGCACACAGAGGTCCCGGTCAAACAGCTACGATACAAAAATCTGTTAACTCCTCAAGACTCAGCATCTTTAAATGAAGTTCAGCAATTGTTAGTGCAGACATCTGGAATTGTAACAAAATACTATGTATGCCTATTTATTAAATACTATTCATGCCAAAAAAGTAAAACATTTTCTTTTAAAGGATGTACCGCACATACACACTCACCATGGGCTTCTTGTATTCATTGGGTTTGATGCAGCGAACAAAAAACGGCTGACAGACACTCAGAGTTCTCATCAACAACTCCAGAGATCTTTTGAACTGACTGCTAAGAGTGGGAGATCGCTTCCTGGTCTCCGCCCCCTAAATATGCACACACACACACACACACACACACACACACACACACACACACACACACACACACACACACACACACACACACACACACACACACACACACACACACACACACACACACACACACACACACACGTGTCAGACAGCAAAAAAAATGGTTGTTTTGTCCTTCCTGAGCTCAACCTTCTTCCTCTTTAATTTTAAACTGGCAGTAGCATTGAAAATACTTGTGATCATCAAATCGGGAGATTTTACAGGTCTTGTACTAAATATATATTTTACCTTGGAGAGAGTGCTGGAAGGAAGACAAGAAGCAGGAGCAAAACCACACAGAAACTGCAAAGAAGCAGGGTGAACATGCAAAGATCACACACACGCAAAGAGAAGTGACTTGGATATGTTTGTAGAAACATGCAGGACAGGATAAGATTTCACCAGACAACATTCCACTTCCTTTATTCGTTTCTAGATGACAATAATATTTTAGATGTTTTTGATGGTCTTTATCATGCTTGAATTAACATTGTGTGTGTTACCATGGCAACATCTGCTTGGAAGATCTGCTTGATGAACTTGTTCTTGGAAGAGTGAACCAGCTGGATAATGTCACCATATAAAGTGTCCCTGTTCTTCTCCAGGAAGCCTGTAAGACAAACAGACACATCACAAGTACAAGTGTGAAGGCTTAGTGACAAGCCTGGGGTGACCACTGACCTCTGGTTTCGTAATAAACAACTCCAGCAAAGTGTTGGATGCCAAATTGTGTTTCGTAGTTGTTCTTTGGTGGGATGTAGTTGGTGTTGACTTTGTGTTGAAAGTTGAGTTTGTTCAGCATTGTGCTATCAGTGCCCTGCAACAAATCATCTTTTAAAACGTCACTTGTCAGAGGCTTTGAAGAAACTTAACACGGTCCTGTATGTGTGTCATCATCAACCTAGATAATTAGGGTTTGTGTGTGTCCACCTTAGGGAACCTGCTCTCCTCGTCGATGAGTGAGATGATGTTCATGGGCTTGATGGCGATCATGTCCAGGGCGTCCTGGTTGTCAGTGAACTCGATGTGCTGCCAGTTGATGTTCTCCAGGTTGTACTCTTCTTGTTCAAGCTTGAAGACGTGACGCACAAAGAACTGCTGCAGGTTCTCGTTGGCAAAGTTGATGCAAAGTTGCTCGAAGCTGGTGAGGTCCATCACAAGTTTTTAGATAATGCTGACACGACTTAAACTGTGTATGTGTTAGTGTTCAAGGCCGGCTCCTGGCATAAACACTCCCTGTCATGGGTGTCAAACTCATTTTTACTTAGGGCCACATCACAGTTATGGCTGCATTTAGAGGGCCGCTTGTAACCATTAATCATTTATAAATATAAATGTATAAGGATTCACCTCCTGATATTATTATATAATTGCCTATGCATTTGATTTATTTTATTTTTTTAAAAACAACCCTTAGATTTTGTAGCAAAAAAACAACTGGCAGCTTAATCGCCACAATTTTACCACAACATTTATGGTGGTATTTACAGCATATTACTGTAAATGGAAAATTGTATTATGGTTTTCCATCCATCCATCTTCTTCTGCTTATCCGAGGTCAGGTCGCGGGGGCAGCAGCCTAAGTAGGGAAGCCCAGACTTCCATCTCCCCAGCCACTTCGTCCAGCTCTTTCCGGGGGATCCCGAGGCGTTCCCAGGCCAGCCGGGAGACATAGTTTTCCCAACGTGTCCTGGGTCTTCCCCGTGGCCTCCTACCGGTTTGACGTCTCCTTAACACCTCCCTAGGGAGGCGTTTGGGTGGCATCCTGACCAGATGCCTGGACAACCTCATCTGGCTCCTCTCGATGTGGAGGAGCAGCGGCTTTACTTTGAGCTCCTCCCGGATGGCAGAGCTTCTCACCCTATCTCTAAGGGAGAGCCCCGCCACCCGGCGGAGGAAACTCATTTCGGCCGCTTGTACCCGTGATCTTATCCTTTCGGTTATAACTCAAAGCTCATGACCATAGGTGAGGATGGGAACATAGATCGACCGGTAAATTGAGAGCTTTGCCTTCCGGCTCAGCTCCTTCTTCACCACAACGGATCGGTACAACGTCCGCATTACTGAAGATGCCGCACCGATCCGCCTGTCGATCTCACGATCCACTCTTCCCTCACTCGTGAACAAGACTCCTAGGTACTTGAACTCCTCCAATTGGGGCAGGGTCTCCTCCCCAACCCGGAGATGACACTCCACCCTTTTCCAGGCGAGAACCATGGACTCGGACTTGGAGGTGCTGATTCTCATTCCGGTCGCTTCACACTCGGCTGCGAACCGATCCAGTGAGAGCTGAAGATCCCGGTCAGATGAAGCCATCAGGACCACATCATCTGCAAAAAGCAGAGACCTAATCCCGCGGCCACCAAACCGGAACCCCTCAACGCCTTGACTGCGCCTAGAAATTCTGTCCATAAATGTTATGAACAGACTCGGTGACAAAGGACAGCCTTGGTGGAGTCCAACCCTTACTGGAAAAGTGTCCGTCTTACTGCCGGCAATGCGGCAAAGATTTCTACAGATAGAAGTAATCATCAACTTAAAGTGTCCTCTTTGTGGATTGTAATAGAGATCCATCTGGATTCATGAACTTAATTCTAAACATTTCTTCACAAACAAAGAAATCTTTAACATCAATATTTATTTAACATGTCCACAAAAAAATCAAGCTGTCCACACTGAATATTGTATTGTTGCATTTCTTTTCACAGTTTATGAACTTACATTCCTATTTTGTTGAAGTATTATTCAATAAATATATTTATATAAGTGTTTTTAATTGTTGCTATTTTTAAAATATAAAAAAAAAATCTCACATACCCCTTGTCATACCTTCAAGAACCCCTAGGAGTACGCGTACCCCCATTTGAGAACCACTGCTCTATGTTGTTGTTTAGAGCCACAACCACTAGGGCAGGGCGACATGTTTAAAAAGACTCTGACCAGTTGTATATTCTCAATTACTTTAACATTTAAAGACTTGGGTGTTTAATTTGTATAGCCACTTGGAAAATGAAACCCTGAAACTATGGAAGACCAAAATGGGGCCACAAAAAAATATGTAATTAGGGCCACAAAAAGCTTGGCACTGTCTGTGTTGTACCTGTTGACTGTGAAGTTTTCGAAGCCAAAGATGTCTAACAGTCCGATGCAGCGTCGGATAGCTTTGGCCTGTGAGGATGGATGCTTGTAGATGGCAGCGTTGATCTTTTCCACGATCCACACGAACAAGCGGCCGTAAATACCCTGCAGACCCACACGTCACACATCTTTGTGACATCGGCTTAGTAAATTAATTACATCAGGTCCAGCGTTTCACAGTGTTTCACCTTCACAAAGGCGTCGCGCACATCCAAAGCTTGCTCCATGCTGAGGGGAGTGGAAACTGTTTCTCCTCTAGTGATCAAAGTTCTACTTGTCACACAGTTCATCAAGTCCTTGCCATCCACCTGGACTCACACACATACACAATACTCTTACATTTCTTATTATTCACATAATCCTTATAATTAAACTTATCCCCCTACTATCAAGGTTAATACTGTCTAACAGGGCTAGTCAGCTAGCAAATTCGGGACTAAAAACCCAAAGAGAGTAAAATTAGATTACAATAGATTCCTAAAAAGAGAAGCGCTCTGTCATATAGATGATCTTTAACCAGCTTTGCTTTGCAGTAACCCCGAGAGGGACAAGTGGTAGAAAATGGATGAATAAATGCTTTTCAGTAGTTCCTTAAAAAGGAAGCTCCTGTTGTATGAACAGGGCTATTGTTTTCTGAATTTAGTAACTCTCAAAAAATAAATAGACAAAAATCAAATGTCTACTGCATTATCATCATCACCTCTAATAGTGTTGCTGCAGTTGTAAGATGCGGGCTGCGGACCACCTCACAGGCATCCAGGTTGTCATAAGTACGGGCTGGAAGTAAGTACAGGATTCAAAATGGGTAATGACACGCCAATAAAGAATAAACAGACTTCAGATGATCAAAGAACAAGATGTTCACCTTCATAGCGCAGGTTGCCCATGTGCAATATGGATGCCAGCAGTTTTGAGATCTCCCAATTCTCTTTGTCAGTAAACATTAGAACCTGCGGCATGTGGGATGTCGGTCATCCACAATAACATGCACACTGTCATTAAGTGAGTGCAGGTACCTTCATGGCGGATCGGATGTTGGAGTATTCCTTCATGTCATCACGGCCGTCACACACTGTGCATTTTCCCTGCACATGCACACACACCCTGCTTATCAGTATAACATTAACACATTGTTTATTGCATCTACGCTGAACAAAAAAATAAACACAACATTTGTTTTTGCTCCCATTTTTCCCGAGTTGAAGTCAAAGATTTAAAACTTATACTCTATACACAAAATACCTATTCATCTCACATATTGTTCACAAATTTGTCTAAATCTATGTTAGTGAGCACTTCTTCTTTGCTGAGATAATCCATCTCAAAGCACAGGTGTGGCATATCAAGATACTGATTAAACAGCGTGATCATTACACAGGTATGCCTTAGGCTGCCCACAAAAAAGTCCACTTTGAAATGTGCAGTTGCACATCATAATGCCAAAGATGTCGCAAGTTTTGAGGGTGCATGTAGTTGGCATGCTGACTGCAGAATGTCCACTAGAGCTGTTGCCCATGAATTGAATGTTCATTTCTTTACCATAAGCCGTTTCCAAAGGCGTTTTAGAGAATTTGGCAGTCCACCCAACCGGCCTCACAGACCACGTGTAACTACACCAGCGCAGCACCTCCATGTTCATCTAAAACCAGCCACCCGGACATCTGCTGCAACAATTGGTTTGCATAACCAGATAATTTCTGCACAAACTGTGAGAAACCTACTCAGGGAAGCTCATCTGCATGCTTGTCGTCCTCATTGGGTCTCGAGCTGAATGCAGTTTGTCATCACAACCAACTTGAGTGGGAAAATGCTCACAATGAATGGCGTCTGGCACGTTGGAGAGGTGTTATCTTCATGGATGAATTGTGGTTTTCACTGTTCAGGGCATATGGCAGACATTGTGTGTGGCATCATGTGGGAGAGTGGTTTGCTAATGTCAATGTTGTCAATCCAGTGGCCCATGGTGGGGTTGGGGTTATGGTAGGGGCAGGTGTATGTTCGGGGCAACAAATGCAAGTGCATTTCATTGATGGCATTTTAAATGCACAGAGAACAGTGACGAGATCCTGAGGCCCGTTTTTGTGCCATTTACCTATGTTGCAGCAAGACAATGCACGGCCCTATGTACAAGGATCAGTACACAATTCCTGGTAGCTGAAAACATCCCAGTTCTTGCATTGCCAGAATACTCCCCAGGCATGTCACCCATTGAGCATGTGTGAGATGTCGGAATCGGTGTTCCGGTTCCTGCCAATATTCAGCAACTTTGCACAGCCATTGAAGAGGAGTGGACCAACATTTCCAACAGTCACCCAATAAAGTAAAACTACACATATCAGAGTGACCTTTTATTCTGTGCAGCCTAGGGCACAAAATTGCAATAATCATGCTATTTAATCAGCATCTTGATAAACCACACCTGTGATGTGGGATGGAGTATCTTGACAAAGAAGAAGTGCTCACTAACACAGATTTAGACAGATTTGTGAACAATATTTGAGGGGAATGGGTCTTTTGAATATGTAGTAAAAGTTTTTGATTTTTGTGTTCAACTCATGAGAAAATGGGAGCAAAAATACAAATGATGCGTTTATATTTTTGTACAGTATAACTGCATGTGTTTCCTTTTGTAGAAATGTTCCAGAAAGATTATAGACACCACAGTATTACAATGAGAGGAGGCCACAGACCATGGTTAGGTAGGTGTAGTCTGTGGCTTTGGTCAGACCCAGTTTCTTCTTCTCATCAGCCGTCATGCCTTTCAGCATGCAGTAGAAGATGTGGTAGTTCCTTTCATCGTGGGCCTACATGGAGACAGAAAGCATTTAGGTCAAAGTGGTGTGGTATATTTAATTGAGTTCAAGTACCTAGGAGTCTTGTTCACGAGTGAGGGAAGAGTGGATCGTGAGATCGACAGGCGGATCGGTGAGGCGTCTTCAGTAATGCGGACGTTGCACCGATCCTTTGTGGTGAAGAAGGAGCTGAGCCGGAAGGCAAAACTCTCAATTTACCGGTCGATCTGCGTTCCCATCCTCACCTATGGTCATGAGCTTTGGATCATGACCGAAAGGATAAGATCACGGGTACAAGCGGCCAAAATGAGTTTCCTCCCCCGGGTGGCGGGGCTCTCCCTTAGAGATAGGGTGAGAAGCTCTGCCATCCGAGAGGAGCTCAAAGTAAAGCCGCTGTTCTTCCACATCGAGAGGAGCCAGATGAGGTGGCTCGGGTATCTGGTCAGGATGCCACCTGAACGCCTCCCTAGGGAGGTGTTTAGGGCACGTCCAACCGGTAGGAGGCCACGGGGAAGACCCAGGACACGTTGGGAAGACTATGTCTCCCGGCTGGCCTGGGAACGCCTCGGGATCCCCCGGGAAGAGCTAGACGACGTGGCTGGGGAGAGGGAAGTCTGGGTTTCCCTGCTTAGGCTGTTGCCCCCGCGACCCGACCTCGGGTAAGCGGAAGAAGATGGATGGATGGATGGATAAAATGTGTCCATATTTTGCCACTATTTTGTCCCACATGCAAGCGCGGTACCTGGCGACAAACTCGTGACTTCTCCAGCAGGTATTGTTCTATCTTGGCTCCCTCGATGGCTCCTCTCTTGTTGAAATGGATGTCAATGTATTTCCCAAAGCGAGAGGAGTTGTCATTGCGGATGGTTTTTGCATTGCCAAAGGCTGCAAGACAAACAGATGTCTGAAAGGTTTGAAATTACAAACAATTATTGATTACCTTTTGACTGTGCTAAGGATAGTAATTTATTCTTCAATATTTAGACTAAAAGCTTCTCCTTGATAGTGTGTGTTGCTACCCTCCAGAATGGGGTTGGCCTCCAGGACTTGCTGCTCAATCCATGAGTGTTGACCACTGATGGCTGCCAAGAACTGCAGGATAAGCTTGGTGCTTTCCGTCTTTCCGGCTCCTGACTCCCCGCTGTGGAACACACAAGAAAAGACGTGTTTGATTTCCTGAGTAAGTAAGACTCAGACCTTTAACTGGCCTACCTGATGATGCAACACTGGTCGCGGTTGTTCCTCTGCATGTTGAAGTAACAGTTGTCAGCAATGGCGAAGATGTGAGGCGGCATCTCACCGATCTTCTTGTTGGTGTAGAGGCGGATCTGGTCTGCCGTGTAGATAGGAAGCAGCTGATACGGGTTGATGGCCACTAGTATGGAACCTGTGTATGTCTGGAGGGAGAATGCTAATGTCACCAGTGGGTTAACACTCCTTGACTGACAAAACTAGCAGGGTGATTTTCAACTAACTCTGACCAAAGATGACCTAACAATACAAGAACATTGCTGAAATATTAAAAAACATTTGTCAAGACACACAAAAAGTGCTATTTTGGAAGTTTATTCTATCGCCAATGCTTGACTTAGAAAATGGGTGAGTTGAGGCTATTGAAAGGAAGATGAGGTAACATGCATCTGGCATCTCAGGTGGACGAACAGATCAGCGTTAGCAACCAGAGAAAAGGCGGCCATGTTTGGAACAAGCACGCATGCACAGCTCGTTTGTCAGCACACACCAAAGTACGCTGCATTAGATCTATCAAGCTCGGCTTAAGTGGTACTTCAAACCTACCAAAGTGTACGTATCGATTTAAAACATGCAAGAAAATGTAGTGTTTGCACACAAATACATGTTTCGCCAATGAAGTCTGGAGCCATCTGGACACTTACCCTGCCACCACAGTTTGTCTTCAGAGCAAACAGTAGGAGGGAAGAGACAAGGAAGGCAAAAGAGAGAAAATAAGCAGAAAGTAAGGAAGAGAGAGACAGAAACGCCTATGAGGTAGAAGGAGAAGTCCAGGAAGGAAGTATGAGTCCACAAACACAACCAAGCAGTTGACTCACATAGATGAGCTTCTCTCTGTATCTGATGAGCAGGTTGCGCAGGATCCCAGCCTCATTGAGATCTCCCAGGCGAATCATGTCCTCCACGCCATGAATGGAGGTGGGGTGCATGGGCTTGATGTTGGTAGCATTCTGGGGGGATATCCAGTGCTCCTGGACAAGGAGGGAAAGTTGAGACTGATCAAGGTCTAAATCCTAAACGGACACTTCTATCCTGAACATCTGCTCATTCCAGGATGGACTGGTGTGTCAGCGATCAAATGCATGAAATTCCAGACAAACTTACATTTCCTTCATCGTCCAACACCTGGATCTGTCCCGAGTCACAGAGTTTGACCACGGCACCAATCGGAACCTCAAACTCCCGACCACTCTTCAAATCCAGCCACACGTAGTCGCCCTGGGAACATAAGTAGCACTTTATGTCAGTCCATGCCACAAACACACATACTAACCATCTACATGTTCATTGGAAGCATTCTTCCAAAACACAATACAGTGAAGACACACACACACACACACATACACATTCACACACAGCATACCGGGAGCAGCGTGCTTTGTTTCATGACCATGTTGACGTTTCGGAGCAGAGCCCACTTGGCCTGATCCTTCTCGTAGGCATCCACATAGTCACGACGCTTGTACATGGTCACACACTCTTGGGAATGTTTTCAAAGTGATGTCCTCACACACGCCAAAAAATATCCGATCCACAGTCCACTTCTTCCCATTAAATAGGCAAAAGTCAGAGAGGGGTCATCCCACAGTTTGAGCTCACCTTACGTCTGAATAAAGTGAAGCTAAGTCCATCCTTGTGCTCATCTCTCAGTAACATTTTCTTGACCATTCCTGCTTCTACCTTGCGTCCCCTTAGACTCAAACAACCTCCACTCCGTTGTCCATGGCAACAAGGTGCCGCTTCCTCCTTAGGTGTGTCCAACGGGTGTTGGATTTCTGGATAGACACTTTAAGCTCATCCTGCCGGGACGTTTGTAAGTGTCCTAACATTACTACACCTATTGTACACACCAATGATGCTGACGTAATCTACAGTGGGATTGCAACAAATAAATAGTCCACGGTAATGATATCCGTCTATAATCAAATAAAATGTCACATCATGGGTCGTAAGTAAAGACAAAAGCTCGTTGAGATGTTGCTGGCTTTAAATATAACGCATGTTTACAACATAGACTGAATATATTGAAAAAAAATAGGCCCAAACATGAAAGAGTTTTTTCTGATTGAACCTTTAATTACTTGAAAGACAAATGTAAAACATATCTACATCCTATGGCCCAAAGTAGCTGTCAATCATGGCATCGGATCTTTTAAAATTACAGTTACATATTAAATAGTAAGAATAATTATGATAATGGATTAGATTTATATAGTGGAATAAAAGACCAAACAGGTGTATTGTGACGAAAACAAGAGTAACAATGTTTTTTTAATTTAATTATTCAAGTATAGTATTGTATAATTACTGTAATCTAATTAAATTAATTGAGTGAACATTACACTGCTGACCATCCTTTCCTCTTTCAACCATCTCAGCCATATTTCCAAAGCATAAGTCCAGCTTGTGTGACATCAAACAACACGCAGTCCAAAGATTATTGAGCCAGCGGTCAAAGAGGTGGTATTTATCAAGTCTGAATTGTACAAACAAGCTTGCTGCTATAGTTACTTTTTTTAGAATAATCGGTATAAACATGGCTGACTGAAGAACAACATTAATGTATTTGTGGAGCTATCAGTTGCTCTTCATTCATTATTTAACAAATTCACCTCCGTCAGCCTCTCGGTTGCATAGTGTGACATGTTAGCACGAACACTCACACTGCAAACTTGTTAGCAAACGTTCATTCAATAATCATCTGTTTCAAACTCTTATTCTTGTCCTTTATCTTAAAGCAAGTAGCTGCAAGTCTATCATTCCTACATAACAAACTTAGGGGAGGTGCAAGTTGTGCACAAGACTGATCCCAGCACAGTTCCTGTGACACCAGCAGTAATGTAACGTGCGACTCTTCCTTCCGCTAAATAATTCAGGCAGGTGTTGGCTTTCCAATACGTCTCTGCTGTGTTGAATGCTGAAAAACTAAAAATGTACTGAAATTTAGTGTCTTCTTGTCTCTATCGCAAGTCAACATAAGCACTTAAGTCACAAAATCTTGTGAAGACATTGATTGATTGATTGAAACTTTTATTAGTAGATTGCACAGTACAGTACATATTCCTTACAACTGACCACTAAATGGTAACACCCGAATAAGTTTTTCAACTTGCTTAAGTCGGGGTCCATGTTAATCAATTAATGGTAAAAACGTGAAAGAATAAAATAAAATGGTAAAAAAATATATATACACCAGTTATGCGAGTAATTGTAGGTTGTTGTAAAGGGTAGTATTGGGCAAAGAGGCTAAGGGATTGCTTGTAATACTGCTTTACTACTATTATACTACTACTATATTACAGTAAGTAATGTTGTCCCCATAAACACAATGCTTGTTTGTGCCCCCTAGTGGTGACCGCTACAACGTCGTCCCTGCAGAAGTAGTTGAAGTCAAACAGCATCAGCACAAAGCATTAGTCACTGTTCTCTAATTGAGAGAGGTCATGTGACCGCTAAAGGCTCATTTGCATTTAGATAGACGTGTCAGCTGAGTCAAAGGTCAAAGCATGACATACAGCAGCGCCGTACTAATGTCGCTATGTGCATGCTCCATAAAGTCAAGCAGAGTTTACCTTGATGAGGGTGTTGTACTTGTAACTCAGACGGCGGACGTTAGGGTCCCAGCCCTCCAGCGGCCAGTCCGATTCCCTCCTCTTAAATTTGGTTGCCATGGTGACCGGCAAGTTAAAATGCGCCAGACATTGTGTGGGAGTGGACTAGCATATGACCGTCCAACCTTGCGTCTGAAATACTCTTGTCATCAACACCGTCCTATTCAGTGTGATCACACCTACAGCGTCTGCATAGAAGTCAAACACTCCACGATGGATGATCATCTGTGTGCGTGTGTGTGTGTGTGTGTTGCCTCATTTTATTGGCTCACTCTATGCCCCCCTTATTCCAACCCCATCAAAGGGGGCTGCTGTCGGAGCAAATTAGCGTGTCAGAAAGACTGACGAGGTCAACAACGCATTCACTTAAAAAGGCCGACATGCACACGCACGCACACACACAGATACACACACAGTGGAAGCACAACAATGTTTCAGTGCACCTTTATGAGTGTCTGCTCACTAATGAGCACAAAAAAAACCCACACACAATAAACCCACACTATGGAACATTTAAATGTTAAGCTCGCCATTAAATATTTTTAAGCTCGTGTACAAACCCCGTTTCCATGTGAGTTGGGAAATTGTGTTAGATGTGAATACAAACGGAATACAATGATTTGCAAATCATTTTCAACCCATATTCAATTGAATGCACTACAAAGACAAGATATTTGGTGTTCAAACTCAAGAATTTTACTTTTTTTTGCAAATAATAATTAACTTAGAATTTCATGGCTGCAACACGTGCCAAAGTAATTGGGAAAGGACATGTTCACCACTGTGTTACATCACCTTTTCTTTTAACAACACTCAATAAACGTTTGGGAACTGAGGAAACTAATGGTTGAAGCTTTGAAAGTGGAATTCTTTGCCATTCTTGTTTTATGTAGAGCTTCAGTCGTTCAACAGTCCGGGGTCTCCGCTGTCGTATTTTACGCTTCATAATGCACCACACATTTTCGATGGGAGACAGGTCTGGACTGCAGGCGGACCAAGAAAGGACCCGCACTCTTTTTTTACGAAGCCATGCTGTTGTAACACTTGTCTTGCTGAAATAAGCAGGGGCGTCCATGATAACGTTGCTTGGATGACAACATATGTTGCTCCAAAACCTGTATGGACCTTTCAGCATTAATGGTGCCTTCACAGATGTGTAAATTACCCATGCCTTGGGCACTAATACACCCCCATACCATCACAGATGCTGGCTTTTGAACTTTGCACCAATAACAATCCGAATGGTTATTTTCCTCTTTGTTCTGGAGGACACCATGTCCTCTGTTTCCAAATATAATTTGAAATGTGGACCCGTCAGACCTCAGAACACCTTTCCACTTTGCATCAGTCCAGCTTAGATGAGCTCGGGCGCAGCCAAGCCGGCGGCGTTTCAGGATATTGTTGATGAATGGGTTTGGCTTTGCATAGTAGAGTTTTAACTTGCACTTACAGATGTAGCGACCAACTGTAGTTACTGACAGTGGTTTTATGAAGTGTTCCTGAGCCCATATGGTGATATCCTTTACACGCTGATGTCGGTTTTTGATGCAATACCGCCTGAGGGATCAAAAGTCTGTGATATCATCGCTTATGTGCAGGGATTTCTCCAGATTATCTGAATTTATTGATGATTTTATGGACCGTAGATGGTAAAATCCCTAAATGTTGAGAAATGTTGTTCTAAAACTGTTCGACAATTTGTTTACAAAGTGGTGACCCTCGCACCATCCTTGTTTGTGAATTACTTAGCATTTCAAGGAAGCTGCTTTTATACCCAATCATGGCACCCAACTGTTCCCAATTAGCCTGCACACCTGTGGGATGTTCCATATAAGTGTTTGATGAGCATTCCTCAACTTTATCAGTATTTATTGCCACCTTTCCCAACTTCTTTGTCACGTGTTGCTGCAATCAAATTCTAGAGTTAATGATTATTTGCACACAAAAAATGTTTATCAGTTTGAACATCAAATATGTTGTCTTTGTAGCACGTTCAACTGAATATGGGTTGAAAATTATTTGCACATCATTGTATTCTGTTTATATTTACATCTAACACCATTTCCCAACTCATATGGAGACGGGGTTTGTAAATTCATTTTAGATACAAGCACAATCCTTAAATAAATTGTGTATTTGTAAAATTGTTAAACAAACATGGCCGACTAGTTAACTACAGATACAGCATAGCAATTAATAGTGTGTGTGCGTGTGCGTGTGTGTGTGTGTGCGTGCGTGTGTGTGTGTGTGCGTGCGTGCGTGTGTGTGTGTGTGCGTGTGCGTGTGTGTGTGTGTGTGTGTGCGTGTGTGTGTGTGTGTGTGTGTGTGTGTGTGTGTGTGTGTGTGTTAACCTGCTGTAGAATGACCATGGTTGTGGTTGTTCTCCCAGTGAGGACATCAGCAGTGTGCCTTTGGTCCTGGAAGAGAGACGGAGAACATGTGAGGACGTTCTTATAGTTTCATGAAAAACAACATACCCTCAGTGATCAAAAATTCCAAATTTGACAGAAAATTTTGGGGTAAAAAAGGGTTCTATCACTGAGGAGAGCTCAGTTCAGCAAGCATCTTAGGCAAGGGGGCCAAAACCACGACCCGCGGGCCAAGTGCGGCCTTCCAGCGTCCTTAGTTTAGCCCACGAGATGGCATGAGTTTAATAAGAAATGTAATCTATGGGGTGTTAATTACAGTAAATTGATTTTGAATATCTTACAATATAATTGTTGAGAAATTTGCTGCCATTTTGTGGATGATGTGAGTAAATCAGGTCATTAACCATCAATAATATTTTGAAGCTAAGACAACACAGCATTGCCTTGTATGACCCAATCCAAACAACTTTCGCTAGTTGTGGCACAATAAAAAGGCAACCAACACAAGTCAACACAACCTGCTCACTGAACTTTGTGAATGCTAAAAAAAACATTAATGCACCTGAAAAAAAAAAATCTAAATTACACCCATTTAAATCCATTAAAATGCATGATGGGGGAAAAAACACTCTCTCATTTTAGCTACTTTATATTATTGATTCATTGATTCATAACTTTTATGGACAGAATTTTTAGGCGCAGTCAAGGCGTTGAGGGGTTCCGGTTTGGTGGCCTTGGGATTAGGTCTCTGCTTTTTGCAGATGATGTTGTCCTGATGGCTTCATCTGGCCGGGATCTTTAGCTCTCACTGGATCGGTTCGCAGCCGAGTGTGAAGCGACCGGAATGAGAATCAGCACCTCCAAGTCCGAGTCCATGGTTTTCTCCCGGAAAAGGGTGGAGTGCCATCTCTGGGTTGGGGAGGAGACCCTGCCCCAAGTGGAGGAGTTCAAGTACCTAGGAGTCTTGTTCACGAGTGAGGGAAGAGTGGATCGTGAGATCGACAGGCGTGGCATCTTCAGTAATGCGGACGTTGTACCGATCCGTTGTGGTGAAGAAGAAGCTGAGCCGGAAGGCAAAGCTCTCAATTTACCGGTCGATCTACGTTCCCATCCTCACCTATGGTCATGAGCTTTGGGTCATGACCGAAAGGATAAGATCACGGGTACAAGCGGCCGAAATGAGTTTCCTCCGCCGGGTGGCGGGGCTCTCCCTTAGAGATAGGGTGAGAAGCTCTGTCATCCGGGAGGAATTCAAAGTAAAGCCGCTGCTCCTCCACATCGAGAGGAACGAAATGAGGTGGTTCGGGCATCTGGTCAGGATGCCCGAACGCCCGAGGTGTTTAGGGCACGTGCAACCGGTAGGAGGCCATGGGGAAGACCCAGGACACGTTGGGAAGACTACGTCTCCCGGCTGGCCTGGGAACGCCTCGGGATCCCCCGGAAAGAGCTGGACAAAGTGGCTGGGGAGAGGGAAGTCTGGGTTACTCTGCTTAGGCTGCTGCCCCCGCGACTCGACCTCGGATAAGCGGAAGAAGATGGATGGATGAATGGATGGATATAATTGATTAATTACAAAACTTTGAGCAGGTCATCACAGAAGTAAACAAGGTAGGAGTCAAACTTTCACATGAATTTTTGATGATATATCCATTATATTAATATTATATGTACACACGTATGGCCCCGAGCCAAATGTTTTAGCCCAATGCAGCCCCGAAGTCAAAAAGTTTGGACATCCCAGATCTGAGGATTAACTTGGCTTCTTCCAGGCTCACATTTAAAAAGCTTTGCTTGTTCGAAAAGTTCTCTTCGAATCTTCTCTTCTATTTACACTCGTATGGCACTTAAGAATATTTTTTTATCTTGTATGGATGTCACACGAGCTCAGCCTTAATGAACCTTATTACTGTCTGTTTGTTCTTTGTATGGTGGTGTGTATTCTTCATCAATTATTTAGCTGGGACACAGGTGAGTGCGTGTCCGGCTGTTTGTGCGTGCGTGTGAATAATTGATGCATTTATTATGAGCCTTCATTTTAATCCTTTGACTTTGTGGCAACCCAATTATAACTTTTTGGTTGAGCCTCTCTTTGCAGGCTGAAACACAGGTGTGCGCACACAAAATACACACACTGGACACTTTATCAGGTACACAATTCACTGTTCCAGTAATCAACAAAAATGCCCACCTTGCCTTCGGATTGACAGAAAGGTATTTGTTTAACCAAATTGTATTATGGTGCTGGTTCTGTATCATTCTAAGAGCTGTTTCTAATACTTGGACCAGGTTGGGTCTTTGTTGTCCTTGTCTTTGTTTGTGTTCAGCTGAGCGTCTGATTGGACGCCGTCTGAAATTCCATCACACTCAACAGGAAGGTGGGGGCCCAACATGAAGACAAATACATTCAGTGACATCATTAGCTTGTTGCTGTTAGCATTAGCTAGCATGCACAAAGGCTCATCACCATGACAACGTAGTCATGAACATTGTGTCTCGTCGCCTCAGCAGAACCAGCGGGTGTTGGACTGACTGCACTAAACCTGATCCGGTCAGCCGGAGGGGGTCTCCATCACCCCCCACTGAGAAGCCCAGTCTGACCTCCTAATGGTGCATGCAGGCCAACTGCAATGGATTGTGGGAGACTTTTTGGGGTGGCACAAATGCAAGGTCAAGGACTTTTTCAAAGTCAACACACTTTTCACACACGCCCTTTGTCAACGTCACAGGAACAACTCCAAAACATGACCACTTCATTAGGTACACTATCTAATGAGATGCAATAAAAATCTAAATATTATGTTTTGGTTAGAGCTGAGTAACAATTAACATTTAATCAGAGTAATCACAGAGTTGCTATGAATTAATTCCGAATAAAGTGTTCAATTATCTGCTTAAAAATTTTTTTAAGTTTAATTTTGCATGAGCACAGTCAAGAAATGAGTGAATATATATGCACTATTAAACACATTAACATCCCTCCATCCATCCATTTCCTACCAGTTGTCCCTCTCGGGGTCGCGTGGGTGGCTGTAGCCTCACATTTACATCATATAAACAAATAACTTTTTTTAAACATTAATGCATGTGGACCTTTTAATCCTTTCCTAAGATAGAAATGTTACGGTGAAAAGAGAACTCCTTCATGCAGTGTGTACATAATACTTTATATTTGCACTAACAACTTTGAAACACTGGGGACTTAATCCATTCTGCGCTACAGATGGGTTTTTTTAATTAAATAGATCAAAATGACAACTTAATCTTCAATAATGTGTTAATTTTGACAGCCCTAATTTTGATAATTCTAATGTTAGACCACCATGTATTAGAAACAGCTCCCAGTATAAAACATTACTTTTTAACCCAGCTTGAGTCTCACCACAGATGTGCGGCTCAGTGGATGAAGATGATGATGCTGGAAGAAAAACCTTTTAATCCAGTTTTAGTCGGCAAGTTGAAGAAAACAGGTAAGAACTTCATTTCCAGCCTGTCAAGTTGTTATCTTCTGTCCTTCATGTCCTCCACACTTCTTCATTTGGGCCTTTGTGTGATCTCCATGCAGAGCCCTTGTCTTCCTGCCGCTGCCTCCACAGCTGCCTCCACAATTATCCTCAGAGGAGGTCCACTTTCTGCTCATGTGAAGGTGTGTGTGTGTGTGTAGGGGGTGTGTGCGTTAAAATAGCGTTGCACTCCTTCTTCCCCAACACCCTCCACCCCCCACCAGCCCTGTTGACATTAACACATCATGCTCTTTCACTGCCACTCGTCCATGTACCAAGGGGTGTAATCAGACACACACACACGCACACACACACACACACACACACACGCACACACACACACACACACACACACACACACACACACACACACACACACACACACACACACACAGTTTAATACATATGATAGAAATAGTGCCCTGCCTTTATTTACGTAAAATTACAATTATTATAAGGGTCTTTCACACCAAGTGTTTTCATGCACAAAAGCTTAAAAAGAAAGTTTTGGTTTGTTTACCACTCATCTGCAAATAAGTGAACCTGATGATGATGAGATGCTTGGGCAGTTTAAATGTCCATTCCAAAGTGTGTCGTCTCCGTCCTCGCTGACCCCCCCTGCCCCCTTGGGGGCGTGTCTAGTGGTCCAGCTGAGGCGGCGGCCATGATGGCGTTGAGGCGTGTCAGAGATGCGGAGCGCTGCTTGAGTTTTGGGGCGGGGCCCGGCTCCTCGGGGCCTGGGTCAGGAAGGTGGCCGTATCGGCGGCCATCTTCGTCGTACTGATAGAGACGGATGACGCGACTGGAACGAGACGGCGAGACTTGAGAGGAACAAAGTTCCTCTTTATTATCTTCGCCTCCATCTGTTTGTGAAGACAAACTTTCACTGCTCACATCTGCCCCTTCATCTTCATCATTACTCTCCTCTCCTTTCTCATCTTCCTTATTCTTTTTTACATCTACCTCAATCTTCTTTTTCTCATTGACCTCAATTTTCTCTTTCTCATCTATCTCGTTCTTCTCTTTCTCATCTTCCTCATTCTCTTGTTCATCTACCTCATTCTCTGTTTTGACTTTCTCATTTTTCTTTTTCTCATTTACTTCATTCTCTTTTTCATCTTCCTCATCCTCTTTTTCATCATCCTCTTTCCTCGAATTTTTACCATCATCATTTTCTTCTCCTGTGTCGTCTTCCGCTATCCTCCCATCAAAACCTCCCGCCTCCCCGTCTTCCTCTTCTTTCCTACTCATTCCCTCCTCATCCTTGTCTTGTCCTGATGGTTTGACTTCTCTGACCTTTCCATCACATTCCTCCAGCCTTCCTCTCGCCTCTTCTATGCTCCTGCCCTCCACGCGGTCACATGCTTCCCAGTAGGCCTGGGCCTCTTGTCTTTCCCGGAAGCTTCTCTGAGGTTTGGCAGGCGGGTTCGAACCCAAGCTGCTTGTGGTCTCGTCGTCCGTCACCTGCTCCCTCTTGTTGTACATGGATGAGAGCGTCGCCATGGTGATGTCAGCATCTGACAGGTCATGCTGTTGCCGTGGAGAAGAGGCAGGTAAGATCTTAGTGAGCCCCGTCCAACACCTGCAGGAACAAAGTAAAAAATTACAGTTTTTAAAGATTTTTCTGGGATTTTTTAAATCCGTGTATTTTAAAACTTTCTGCTGTCTTGGAAGATTTATCTACCTGAGAACATTTCTCCTGCTCAGAGCTCCGGCACTGAAGCCAAACACAAACGTGAGTAGCACTGAGGCCGCCACAGCTCCTGCCAAGAGCCGGTCAGAAACATTTTCCTGCTCCTCTGCAACAGGACCAAGCTCCCTCCTGAACCTGAAATATTCTTGTCCAACGTCTTCTGGCCGTTTGTAAAGCTGATAGGGGAACAATGTGGACCCCCCGTCGTGCCGCAAGAGGCAGTAATACAAGCCCTCGTGGAGGCTGCTCAGCTTGGTGACCACAAGGCTGCCATCATGGTGCATGTAAACCGGGTCCAGTCTGGCGTGGAAGCCAGGTGTTTGGAGGTGTCCAAAGGGGGTGTGCCAGTAGGCCACCACACCTGCTGGTGAAAGAGGAGCACACACTTATGTGTGGTAGTTCTAAGTGGGTGTGGGTACTAAAGGCAGCTAAAATTATAATACAGCTAAAACAGCTCGCCAGAATAAACTAGAGGACGCTGAACTTTAGTTTGGTAAATTTATTTCACATAGAAGACTCAAGGCACCTAGTAGTTAAAAGGCAATAATTTAACCGTAGCTTTGAATTAAAAGGACTAAAAACAAAAATGTTCCCACACTAAAAATCACCCAATGAATAAAACCAATCCTAAAAATAACAGTACCGGATTCTGCACAAACCCAGTAATTGAATTGAAAGTTAAAAAGGGTTTGTAAAACATTTGATGTTTAATAAATATAACAGTTAAAATAGTGAGATAAAAAACAGTGACAGGTTAAAGTGGTGCACGGTAAAACACTCCTTGCCCAGTGTCAATTGTTCGACATCTTCCCTAGTCCACCACAACATCCTTGAATTTGGTATTGTTTATGATCAATAGCGCTTTTTCTATTGGTATTTGTATTGTTCCAGTTGTAGTGTAAAAATGCTCATTGTCATTTCTATATTATTATTTATTTCACTAACTGCTTCTTTGCTATCACTTTTATGATCATATTTGTACATATCGTATGTGCTGCTGTTGTTCTATTGTTGTTGTTGTTTTTGTTGTTATTGTTGTGTTTGCTGTTGTTGTTTTTGTCTCTCTGTCTAATCCCCCTCTTCTCCCCACAATTTCCCCCTCTGTTTTCCTTTTTTTCTGCACCAAATGATAATATAAATACAGTTAATAAAGTCAAATTCAAATAAGGCAACAAGAGAAGTATCCTACACTTCTCTTTTGTAAAGTAAATCTGAACAGCCGATATGGGCATTTACATCAACTATATGATTTGCCTGAGATTCTGGACAGGACAAAAAAAAAATTATTTTGCATCAAAGATAGCTGAAAGTGTGTCAAAACTCAGAGGTTTTGGCATCCCAAGCGTTCCACTCAAGCTGCGGTTTAAAACGGAAGTTGCCAGAGTTAGATTGAGTCACCATGCTCTGCCTTTTATCGGTGTAGCGAAGCCAGAACTCTTGACAGGCAGGTTCCTAAAGCCCTTCCAATTTCATTTGTTTACAATAATCTATACATGAGCTGGAACCTTATTGTCACTGCACTGAAAGAGTACAACGAAATGTGTTTTAGTAAAACCTGTCCAAGAACAGACATACAGTATACAGGGGGAGACAGAACAGGAAGACTAATGGGTCGCCACCAAAGGGTAGGAAGATAGGTAAACTCCCAAATTTAGCTCCTACTGGGGCTATGGGCCCAGTTTGAGACCAGAAAAAAAACCTCAACATATACAGTGCATTGGAGAGCAGGGCAAAAATAGGCTTTAAGAAAGTTAGGACAGGTCAAGGCGAGACAAAGTAGCAAAAGCAGGTGTGATAAGAAGAGGGAGGGAAAGCGTCCGCCATTGTTGAGAGCCAGGGAGAAGTATACAGTCATCAGTGAAATATAAGTTCGCTAAACATAAATTGAATTAATGGCTGTGTTTACAAAGTGTGTGTGATTGACAGGTGATCCCTCAATCAGCAGGCTCTGCCCCTCCCCCATGTGACCAACAACAACAATGTCATGTTCCTCTTCAGCTTGGGTGAGTCGACATTTGACCTGTCACTAACCCGCCTTCTTTCCATCTCCACACTTGACAGTCACTTGCACCTCTGGTTGTCCTTCGACCCTGCTGGTGGGCAACACCGTCAGGGCATAATGGCCAACAGCTGCTACACCGGCGTATGCTGAGGCAGCCAGTAGAGCGATGAACGTTAACCAGCGGGTTAACATTTCAAACCTGAGGCAGACATAAAAAAAGTCAGCTGACAGCAGCTTGCTTGGCTAAATGAGAGCAAAACGCAACAATGCTGCTGGCTGTGAATAAATAGCCAAATCCTCTTAAGATTACATAATTAATTAATAATACTTAAAGTTGTGCATTAAGAAATAGGTTATTTAGATCTTGGATTGATCAAATCTAGTGTGCATTCGCAGCAGTAACAGAAACCCTGTCAAAAGCAGTGATCTTAGACATATGTAACTACCGTACAAACTTGTGATGCCAGCCTACACTTGTATGGCACACCACATGGCAGAAAAAGTGAAATAAAATAACAAATATTTGCATAATCACATAATTTGTTTTTACCTTTGACAGCCGTCCTGGTCATCAGAGAGTGCACCTGACTGTCCCGGTGTAAAGTGCACTTTCTCACATGACAAACTTCTGTCTGCTGATGATGTTAAAGATTAATGTCTGCACAGGAAACCACTCAAAACTACTCCATCTCTTTTACTATGGAGGGTCAAATGGGACTAAATTAAATAACTCTTCAAATAAATACTTAAATGTGTAATTAATTATAATTACAAATAAATACATACATTTGTTATTAAATGTAATTAATGTAAAGGTAAATTAAATTATATAATCATTTAACTATTTCAATATGTAATTATTATTTTAATTATTTAATTATTTAATTAGTTAGAAATTAAAAATTAATTCAACTATTTCATGAACCCATGTGGCAGCCCATACGCATTTATTTGATATGTCACACTCCGCCGTCAGACTTATTCTTAACACTTGTCTGTAGAACTTGGTCCAGACAAGCAGAGGAGTACTGGTCGATATATTGGTCTAAAAGTGCGGGAATAACTCCCGATAACTTGAATAAATTCCTCTACTTTAACTGCAACATGCTATGGGTCAACAGGTCTGGTTATACTCCACAGAGCCTGAAAATGTTATAACAGTATTTTTTCTTTAGCCGCCTTGCTTTTAAAGACTTCCAAAGTTCCAGGATTCAGAGAAAAGTATTGATTGGATTTGATTGTTTTTAGCTCTGTCCACTTACTTTGGTGAGTTAGTTTTACAGATAAAATACATTCATGGCCAGTGGCGGGCTGTGTGTTTCTCACCTAGACCTTCAGTTGTTATTGTACCGGTGAGTTTTCTGTGGCTTTCTATGGCTCGTATGGCCACTTCCTGTTTTCGCAACTTGTGATTGGATACTCACTTGGGACTTCCAAGTGAGTATCCAATCGCAGTCTCGTGAACATCAAGCTACCTAGTTAGCCTACTGTCAACAACTTGTAATCCAATTAACAATCGCAACTGTCTATCAACTGTATGTGTTGACAAATTAATCCGCCAACGGTCCCGGGTGTGGCTCTGCTTCCAGTGAGTATCCAATCACAAGATACGTAAATGTCACAATCGAGGCCAGCTAAAAGGCCTTACTGACAACAACTCGTGATCTGATTGGCTATCCCAATTGTCTATTAACTCTATGTGCCCGTTCATTTACAGTGCACGGACGCCCGCATTGTTGATTCTGCCAGATTTCATACAGCATGGCAACATAAGCTAGCTGAATTCTGATTGGATAAAAACTCTAACATAAAAACAACAGGTCTGGAATGAGCATAATATGACATGAAGAGAATATGAATATTTTTAGATATTTAGGGAAAGTAAATTAAAAATTACTTTTATATGTACAAACCCCGTTTCCAAATGAGTTGTGAAACTGTGTTAGATGTAAATATAAACGGAATACAATGATTTGCAAATCATTTTGAACCCATATTCAGTTGAATATGCTACAAAGACAACATATTTGATGTTCAAACTGATAAACATTTTTTTGTGTGCAAATAATCATTAACTTTAAAAATTGATGCCAGCAACACGTGACAAAGAAGTTGTGAAAGTTTGCAATAAATACTGATAAAGTTGAGGAATGCTCATCAAACACTTATATGGAACATCCCACAGGTGTGCAGGCTAATTGGGAACAGGTGGGTGCCATGATTGGGTATAAAAGCAGCTTCCATGAAATGCTAAGTAATTCACTAACACGGATGGGGTGAGGGTCACCACTTTGTAAGCAAATTGTCAAACAGTTTTAAAACAACATTTTTCAACTAGCTATTGCAAAGCATTTAGGGATTTTACCATCTACGGTCCGTAAAATCATCAAAAAGTTAAGAGAATTCGGAGAAATCACTGCACGTAAGCGACGATATTACTGACTTTTGATCCCTCAGGCGGTACTGCATCAAAAACCGACAACAGTGTGTAAAGGATATCATCACATGGGCTCATGAACACTTCATAAAACCACTGTCAGTAACTACAGTTGGTCGCTACATCTGTAAATGCAAGTTAAAACACTACTATGCAAAGCCAAACCCATTCATCAACAATATCCTGAAACGCCGCCGGCTTGGCTGGGCCCGAGCTCACCTAAGATGGACTGATGGAAAGTGAAAAGGTGTTCTGAGGTCTGACGAGTCCACATTTCAAATTATATTTGGAAACAGAGGACGTGGTGTCCTTCAGAACAAAGAGGAAAATAACCATTCGGATTTTTATTGGCGCAGTTCAAAAGCCAGCATCTGTGATGGTTTGGGGGTGTATTAGTGCCCAAGGCATGGGTAACTTACACATCTGTGAAGGCACCATTAATGCTGAAAGGTCCGTACAGGTTTTGGAGCAACATATGTTGTCATCCAAGCAACGTTATCATGGACGCCCCTGCTTATTTCAGCAAGACAAGTGTTACAACAGCGTGGCTTCGTAAAAAAAAAAGTGCGGGTAGTTTCCTGGCCCGCCTGCAGTCCAGACCTTTCTCCCATCAAAAATGTGTGGCGCATTATGAAGCGTAAAATACAACAGCACAGACCCCGGACTGTTGAACGACTGAAGCTCTAGATAAAACAGAAATGGGAAAGAATTCCACTTTCAAAGCTTCAACAATTAGTTTCCTCAGTTCCCAAACGTTTATTGAGTGTTGTTAAAAGAAAAAGTGATGTAACACAGTGGTGAACATGTCCTTTCCCAACTACTTTGGCACGTGTTGCAGCTATGAAATTTTAAGTTAATTATTATTTGCAAAAAAAAAAAAGTTTATGAGTTTGAACACCAAATATCTTGTCTTTGTAGTGCATTCAATTGAATATGGGTTGAAAAGGAGTTGCAAATCATTGTATTCCGTTTATATTTACATACAACACAATTTCCCAATTCATATGGAATTGGGGTTTGTAATTAGGATCATGATTTCTGGTTATGTTAGGCCAGCAGAGAAGGCCTTGCTGGCCCTGACGGCACACCATTGTTCATGGCACACAGATTAATGAAATATATAATTAAATCATGAATTATTACTTGTGAAATACAGTAATTAATTAAAGGGGTCAGTATAATTGTTTTTTTTACATTATAACACTGCCTTGTGGTCTACATCATATGTGATGCTGGTTCTTTGGTCAAAATGTTGAATAGACCGATTTACAGCCGCGTTCTGACTTCTTTGGATGAGCCGTTTTGTGGAGGGTCTTTTTTACGTGCCTCCACATTTGACAGCGTCTTTTCTTCGTCATCCATGTTTAAGTTTTTAGGACTTCATATGGAGTCTACTGACAGATATAATTCAGAACTATACGCTACTTTGTATTAGAAATGGCAACAACAGAGGATGCATGTGCATGTACGAGCCAGTATCTCCCACAACAAGAGGATAGAGAAATAGAAGGAACTTATTGACAACATGGTCGGACTACAATGGAGGACCTGCGCAAAGCTTTTTGGGTATATCTCCACCATATATGGGGATATCTGCCGATGTCACCCATTGGAAAAACGTCAGAAATGGGGCAAATCCCAAATGGCTCGTTTAGCGGTGGTATGAAGGAAGACAAGATTGTTTTATAACTTTCTCCGCAGTTGGTTTTGCCAAATTAATTGAATACATGTACTTTTACATCACATTAACTAATGACACATTCAATTACACATTTCTGTCTTTAAATCCAATTTTAATCAATGACACATTTAAGTAATATTTTAAGATTTATTCATTTAATTTTGTCCTATTTGACCCTCTATACCAGTGGTTCTCAAATGGGGGTAGGCATACCCCTGGGGGTACTTGAAGGTATGCCAAGGGGTAAGTGAGATTAAAAAAAAAAATAGTCTGAAAATAGCAACAATTCAAAAATCCTTTATAAATATATTTATTGAATAATACTTCAACAATATATGAATGTGAGTTCATAAACTGTGAAAATAAATGCAACAATGCAATATTCAGTGTTGACAGCTAGATTGTTTGTGGACATGTTCCATAAATATTGATGTTAAAGATTTCTTCTTTTGTGAAGAAATGTTTAGAATTAAGTTCATGAATCCAGATGGATCTCTACTACAATCCCCAAAGAGGGCACTTTAAGTTGATGATTACTTCTATGTGTAGAAATCTTTATTTATAATTGAATCCGTTTATTTTTCAACAAGTTTTTAAATCTTTTTTCCCAAATAGTTCAAGAAAGGCCACTACAAATGAACAATATTTTGCACTGTTATACAATTTATTAAATCAGAAACTGATGACATAGTGCTGTATTTTCATTCTGAATCTCTTTTTTTCAACCAAAAATGCTTTGCTCTGATTAGGGGGTACTTGAATTAAAAAAAATATACACAGGGGGTACATCACTGAAAAAAGGTTGAGAACCACTGCTCTATACTTTGCTTCTCATCAGCCAAAGTAGTCCTTTGTTGCCTTCCAGTGGTTAATCTTGTCAACGAGTGGTGGCAGATACAACTTTTTTTTGTCACCAATACAGCTATCAATACTTTTCACTTGACAATTTTTAAATTAAATTAAATTTTCACCATAATTGAATGAGGTTGTCTTGAATCAACATGCTTTGTGACTTTATCTATTCAATGTCCATCCATGTTCTACCGCTTATTCCCTTTTGGGGTGGTGGGGGGCGCTGGCGCCTATCTTAGCTACAATCAGGCGGAAGGCGGTTTACACCCTGGACAAGTCGCCTGTCACATGTCAATGTCACATTGAAGTTTGGTAACTTCCCAACAAACAGCATGGATCAACGTTGTCTAATTTAACAAATACAACTATTTTGCAACAAATTCTTTCGAAGTAAGTTCGAAAATACATTTATGTATAATCAACGTTGTGTCAATGTCTTTTGTGTCTGTTGGAAATATATTTGCATCATTTATACATTAAACTGCCAACAAGACGTCAATCTATCAACATAATTATGTGATTATCCTCTTGTTACAGAATATTGTTTGAGGAAAATAAAATAACTCGTGCATTGATTGATTGAGTGATTGATTGATACTTTTATTAGTAGATTGCACAGTTCAGTGCATATTCCGTACAATTGACCACTAAATGGTGACACCCAAAAAAGTTTTTCATCTTGTTTAAGTCGGGGTCCACGTTAATCAATTCATGGTAGTAATTCATTCAGTGCAAAAAAAAACCAGTAAACGTATAACCTAATTTTGTTATTTAAAAACGGTGTTTTATCCCCCTAAACGTTTTGGTATCAAAACGTATTGTCGGGGTTGCAGCCGCCATATATAAAAGCCAAACACACATTTGTGAAAATAAACACAGTGGAACTGTAAATTATCGATCTCATTACGCTAGTGTTGACCGTTAACGCCACTTCCCTGGTATCGACAATTGGATCGCTCCACCACCACCCGTACTGTCAGCTGCATTTAATTGAGCCCCTTATCAAAACCGCAAGACCAACTCTAAAAATCACCAAGACCGATGCACACTCCAAAAACTAATAATACGACATAGGCAACGTGGCAGCCAGGCTACGTGGAAAAAGGACACTACATAAGGTTGTTGTCATGCGACAATGTACACAAACACAATGCCATGTGTCGTAAATACCATAGTATAAGTCACCGTCATGTTTGTCGTTGTCGGCAATAATACATCTAATTTACGAGGAAGTTTAAACTATATCGGCGTACGTTGACAATGTGATATTCGTGCTTTTATGACATCAGTCGGTCGGGAAAGAATGAAGGAAACCTCATCTTGCCATTTGAAACAACGTGGATGTTCTTCAAAGGCATTTGGTCCCAGTTTATCAGCGTGTCATTGAACGCACCACCAATTCGACTCCAGATGCGCGAGGGCCCTTGAAGACGAGGCGAGTTAGTTTCTTGCTTTGTTTATTATTTTTTTCAATGCTCTTAAAGTTCTCTGCTGGATGGGAGCAACACCCTGAGCTCTTAGTCATACTTCTCCTCCGCATAAGACGACGAAAAGACAGCAAAGTTTAGCAAAGACGAATAGAAGCACAGCTGACAGACATTTGAGGTAAGCAGTTAGATACTGTCTCGTATTGCTCGTACTAAAACTTCCTTTTTTGTACCCAGTAATCTAAAGTTGACGTGACTTTATTATACTCAAGTCGTGAGAAAAGGACACGTTTAAAAAATATATATAGAAAGTGGGGCAAAACTTTTTTGAATCGATGTCAAACTCACTTGCGATACCTTTCAAAATAAAAAGGCAATATTGTGACTTGTGAAAAACTGGTTACTCATGAGATATTGTATGAGGTTATTGCAAACAGTTCTTAGTATCATTATGATAAACATTTTGGTAAATTAATGAATACTGTAGCTTACTGACAGTGTCAAGTAAAATTACTTTTTTAAGTTCAAATTTTTTTTATAGTTCTCATTAGAATTTTCAACTGTACCCAATATTAATTCCTAGTTATTCTGGAGAGTTACTTTAGTCTCTGTAGGACACTATCTTTTTGAGTT
The DNA here is from genome assembly GCF_033978795.1 of Nerophis ophidion. Lineage (NCBI taxonomy): Eukaryota > Metazoa > Chordata > Actinopteri > Syngnathiformes > Syngnathidae > Nerophis > Nerophis ophidion. The sequence continues at coordinate 811,766 of NC_084628.1, read as the reverse complement.
ATTATCTTTTTGAGTTATAGACTTGTCTCCAAAACCACTGGGAGTAAAGTTCCCGTTTTTGTGGTCAGGGGCCAAGCAAGCTTGCAGATGCTATTTCAGTCTGGTGTGTTCAAGAAGCACGATTACAAGATGAACATGTGATGTTTGAACATCTGTTGAACGCCCACATCAAACCATGCCCTGCCCTTCAGTTTTCTTTCTCCACACTGTCAAAAGCTGCTCTGATTACACACACACACACACACACACACACACACACACACACACACACACACACACACACACACACACACACACACATTCATTAACGGTATTAATTAGCTGTACTGGTCAGGTTGTCCTTGAGGAGGTTTCACTTTTCCCCCGAGCCCTCTATCAGTTTATGGTCAAAGACTAAATACAGCTTGAGTCTGACATATTTAGGTTTAGGTGTAATTTATTCAGACCATACATGTGTGGTTTATATGATAGGACGAGAGCTGTATTCTGAGGGCATTTTTACTGTATCGATCACAACTCGACTGTTCAGTTTGTCTTTCAAGACAATGCCTCTCACCTGAGCACCTTTTATCAACAGTTCTTGCTCATAATCAACAAACTTGAAGAATTCAAGGAACTATATTGACTATCAACATAAATGTGTTAGAGGAGAGCCATCCTATACTAGCTCAGAACCCTACACTACAATATCATATTATACCAGAGCTGTCAAATGATTAGATTTTTTTATCATATTAATCACGGTTCAAAATTAATTGGTTGCAGTTCTACAATTATGTGATATGCTGTTCTATCCAGTCTTTGAGCAGGAACTTAAATTTGTTCTCCAGTTTGGATGGATACAAACCCATTCAATAAGAACATTGACCGACATCTTAACAGTATGAATAAACTGGTATCTATGTGTGCTGGTTGTTTACAGGAAGCAGAATGGTGATCCCTTACAAGGGCCAGTCCTACGCTGATCTAAAGAAGAAGTGTCACCAGCTTGGGTGCCTCTTTGAGGACCCTCTCTTCCCTGCTTCTGACCAATCGCTCTTCTTCCATCGCAACCGCGTCGGCCTCGTCATCTGGAAGAGGCCAAGGGTGTGTCCTGTGCTTTCCTCACAATTTTTTCTAGTGCACTTTATTGAGGCATGACAGCAACATGAAGCATTTGTTTAATGTTCTGCAGAAGGTTCATGCAATTATTTGTACTCATTGTTCACTCTGTACAGTGTTTCTCACAGGCCTGCAATCCATTTGTGGCAGCGATGGGTTGTGCGTTTTGTCAATTTTTCATAATTGGTCATGATGCAAAAAAACCATGAAGAGCAAAAGAAATATGATTTCAAGTACAAATTAACTTTGTAGTGTCGCCTATTTATGTTGGGTTTTACGCAAATCCCAAACACGATAAAATCACCTACAAGTTATTTTAGATTGGAGCGGACCCACGGCCGATAGTTGAGAAGACCGACAAGTGCCTTCATATCAGTTTCCAAAAGTGTCTTCACTAAATGTGTCGTATTTTTGTAAGTTTCACAAGGGGTGTGATTACTCGCTAAATATAGCAACAGTGTTGCTAAGTTGACAACACTGATCCCTCTTGCTTCGTCTTATTCTTTGGCACACCATATGAATTGTTTATGACCAAGCGAACAGGTCAGGTCAAATCTATTCTCTTTGTGGTATTACAAACTTGAAGTAAGGAACGTATGAGGACCACTGCTATATGTGTAAGTGTATTAGATTTTTGTATGGTTTTTAAAATCTCTTCATTTAACTCCCAGCTTTAGAGCTCCCTGTGGTGCACCCTTTACATAGTCGGAGGGTGTTTCCTTGCTGCCTTTCCTTGCTGTTTCCTTATGTTTCCGTATTTTGTTTCATTTTCATGTTTGCTCAAGCTTCACCAAGTGTTTACGTGACTGAGGGCGTCGCCTCCGAGCATGACATCCTTCTACGGGCGACAAACTAAACAAAACGTAGTATAGTGTGAAGTACACAGAGACCTAAGGTATACTGCAGGAGAATTTATTCAACCTCATCAACTTTACTTGTGTAGTTGTGGTCCAGAATCATACAAATCAACATTAAAATGTTAATTCATCAGATTAATGGCTATTTACTAAGTTACTGGGGAACCTAAGTGTCTCTGAGATAGACAAAGGCAAGGGATCCTCAACCCAAAATGTTGAAAGAGCCGTATTGGACCAAAAATACAAAAAATAAATCTGTCTGGAGCTGCAAAAAATGAAAAGCTGTATATAATTCTTATAATGAAGGCAACACATGACGTAGGTGTCTATTAGCTATAATAGCCTGATATCAAAATGACTGTTTCACAGGCTGAAGCAAATATTCCTTGACAGAAGGGTTGAAATTTTAATATTCTACACATTTTTACAACATTATAAACCATTAGTAAATCAGAGGCTACTCTGATGGTAAGATAATGCCTGGAAATTACTGGCTTTTAATGGCCAAATGTATAGATGTGTGTGTCCAAGTTAATGGAAACAGCAGGCTGTCCTCTTTTAATCGATTTATTACAATCTTTGGCAAGTTAGGTAATGTTTGCTGTGGTCTGGAACAACATGGCACACAAAACAACTATCTGAAATGCAGCCAATATTGCATGCAGATAATGTGTCATGAGAGATGCAAAACTAAATTACATACAAAGAGGATAAAAGTAAAGGATATTAAATGAGCTCAAATATACCCACAAATGAGGCATAATGATGCAATATATGCATACAGCTGGCCTAAATAGCATGTTAGCATTGATTAGCTTGCAGTCATGCACTGATTAGCTTGCAATCATGCACTGACATATTATGCCTGAATGGCACTCCAACAAGTCAAAAACATCAACAAAGTGCACCTTTGTGCATTCACGCACAACATTAAACTTTTGGTCCAAATATTGTTTTTTTACGTTAATTAAAATTATGCTAGCAAGTAATAACGTGTGATTATTCATGATTATTCCAAATTCAAAAGTGTTATTAATCATGATTTATCCAAATATTAAAAAGCGTAAATAATCATTCATCCAAATTAAAAGTGTGATTAATCCAAATTCAAAAGTGTGATTAATTGGGTCTAAAAATGTACCATTTGACCACACTAGTTTTCATATGATATTGTAGCGACAGGAGTTTGCATGTTCTCCCCGTGACTGCGTGGCTTCCGTCTGGGTACTCCGGCTTCCTCCCACCTCCAAAGACAGGCACCTGGGGATAAGTTGATTGGCAACATTAAATGGTCCCTAGTGTGTGAATGTGAGTGTGAATGTTGTCTGTCTATCTGTGTTGGCCCTGCGATGAGGCGGAGACTTGTCCAGGGTGTACACCGCCTTCTGCCTGAATGCAGCTGGGATAGGCTCCAGCACCCCCTGCGACCCTGAAAGGAACGAGTGGTAGAAGATGGATGCATGAAGTGTGTGTGTATGCTTCTGAGTAGTGATCCAGCAGTTGGGCTATAGGTGGCAGTGGCTTGTGTCTACTAGTTAGGAGTCAAACCAGAAGAAAAGCATGTGCCGACCGCGTTGGCTGCATTGAAAAGTGTAGCTCATCTTGCTGTAAGGTGGACGGTGCTGTTTTGCTGACGCCAACAGAGACTGGTTTGTGCACAGTCGTTTTGCCTTACGCCATACCGCCGACGTGACAGTATTTCATACTCTTATCTAAAACACAACTTTGGCGCTAATTTTATTGGATATCTTGACTACAATGACAAATCTTTCCTAGATGTGCATATCTTTCTTCCGGCGGCAAACAATCCATCCATCCATCCAAAAATAAATCAAATGTATGTAGAACCCAGGTAGAAACTGCCACGCTTTTATTTTGATACTTATTTAACACTGACCAGGAAGTCACTCAGTATGTCTCCATGCACTTAGTGATTTCTCAAATATTTCAGGGTGTTCTTCTGTACTTACTTCCTCTGTACTTACTTCCTCAGTTACTTGGTTACATACAGAAAACCGCGTGCAATATCAACTAATCGGTGTGAAAGATAAACACAACGTGGCTCCCGCTGACCTCATTGGCATTGTGCTTGCAGGAACTGTGTGGAGAGCCGAGCCTCGTTGTGAATGGCATCAGCGCTCATGATCTCAACCAGGGTCTCCTGGGGAACTGCTGGTTTGTGGCGGCCTGCTCCTGTCTGGCCTCACAGGAAGCCCTCTGGCAGAAGGTTAGACACTTCCACCTCCACCTTTTGTGTTTGTTTGTTTGCATTTCACCTCCCAGGGGGTGGAAGAAGGGGATGAGTCAAATGCAGAGGAGAATTTCACCGCACCTAGTGTGTGTGTGTGTGTGTGTGTGTGTGTGTGTGTGTGTGTGACTATCAGTGGTACTTTAACTTTAACTTGCATGATTATTGACTTGCCACACAACAAGCAAGACCACTTATCTAGCTCTGCTTTACAACACAAATAGACACACACACACCATCTTTGTAATTTAGTATTCCTTAGCAATGTGTGATATCATCATTGTCAGTTTTGTGGACTATAGTCAACATCAAATATTCTACGGTAAATTGGAAACCAAAAACAGCATGAAGACACAATCGTTCCATGCCCTTGTTTGTTGTATATTTACAGTAGACGTCCGGATACATTTTGTGTGTTTTCCCATTTTATGGACAAAATAGATAGATAGATAGATAGTACTTTATTGATTGATTGAATGAATGAGTTAAAAATTGTGTCCAAATTTGTACGGATTAGTGAGTGTGTTGGTATGATAGAAGCTTGTGAGCATGCAAGAGCTTGTGAGTGTGAAGTCTAAGTGGCAAAAACTGAGTGACCTCTCACTAACCAAGCACCCCGTGCCTTGTCACTTCAGTGCCTATGTAGAGCTGCTCATTACCGCCACTAGTGGTCAAAAGAAATATAAGTCACCCAAGAAACAAATGCCAGCACCAAAATAAATCCAAAACCAACTAGAGCCAAATCAAGCATAAAAGGTTCCGACAGCCAAGTTGTGAACTCCATTTTGACTCAGTTTCTCCAGCAATCAATTATTTGGAAAGGCAGTGAGTGTACCAGCAGGTAAACCAGGTCGTTGAGAAACCAGCATCCAATCAATTATTATTATTATTATCCGTATTATTCCTTCTCAACCTTTGAGAAACCAGCATCCAATCAATTATTATTATTATTATCCGTATTATTCCTTCTCAACCTTTGGATTAGTTTGACTATCAATACAACCGATGTTCCATTTCATTTTTAATAACGTAACTGTGAAACGTCTGAGTAGAAGATTATTAAGAAACACTATTGCAGTGTGTGTGCATGTGTGCACTTTATTTGCACTGTCTGTTGCTGTGTGCTCTTGAGGGTTCTCATCTCACTTTTGAATAAATTGGAGAGATTTTTAAAACGTCACTGCACTACATCACTCGGCTGAGCATCCTTTTATAATCACAACCATTGACAGTGGTCCAAACATAGGTGCTGGTTCTGCAGAATAATTAAATCAAGAATCTGTACTAAACTTAAAGCAGCACTAAGTAACTTTTCAACTTTCAAAATAAATTTCCATGGCTTTTGGGATGATACATGGACTTACAACTAGTTGAATGACATATCTGTCATGGCCTGAAGGGGTCTGTATCACTTTCACTCTGACTAAGCAACTTTGAGGAGGATGGTAGGAACCTTGCCACACAAAAAACTACAAGTGAGCTGACTTGCTTTACAGCATACAGTACGTCACTCCTCCTTTCCCCATTTGTTAAAAAGACGGAAGTAGATGTGAACGCCTACGTGCAATTACTGCCATGGCAAAAGAGCAAAAACAACAACAAAAATTTTGTCTGAGGAGAAAATGAAAAAGGGAGGCCACCTGGATAAAAGGACCGTCAAGGATGAACATTGGCCCGGCTCGAGCTCAAAGACTAGGAGGGGTTCTGTTCCTGCTTTACTCGTAAATAACTTTCAATGCTCAAATCAAAATGATAATGCTAATGTTAGCTATTGGAAATTTGTGTGGTGGCAATAAATAGCCACAAGCTTGATAGTTAGCAGTTCCACACTGACAAGACCAGAAGTACTGTATAAAGAATAAACAATGCGATGACTAAAACCCGCAAATATAAAATCAATATGTAGGTTCCTACTCTGAATCATTGCGGTATTATCGTTACAGTAGTTTCTGCCGATTTCTATGCTATGCGCTGGTCCTCATAGGAAATGTGGTATTCCTTGCTGGTCCTCATGGGAAATGTGGTATTGCTTCAGGCAAAACACTACCGCGTTGATCCACCAGCGCCGCCAAAATCAACCAGAACTGAAAGTTCCTAAGTGGGGCTTTAAAAGGTTAATTACAATGGACTTCCTCAAAGAGCTATGACCTCTACTGGTTGACTTGTTTACGGTTTTTTTTTGTGAGCAAGAAGACACATCATCATAGCATTTATCACTTTTATTCTGTTTAGTTTGTGTTCTTCGGTCATCACAGGTCACATTTAAACAACTTAAAAAAAAAAATTGCAACTAGAAGTTTCCTCACTGGATGCTGCTGAAGATGCTAACAGTTAACAGTCATTTTCACCCCTAAACGCCACCGAGCAGAGCAGTTTTGCTGCCTCTGCACCGTCCTTGAACGCAAACAGGAAGTACATGACCTTCCTGACTTTAGCCAGCTCCGCAATCCTCTCGCCAAATTCTTGCATGTCGGCTTCCAGACACTTCAGTCGCGACTCATCGGGGTCGCCAGCGTTGCGCCAAAATGTTCCAATGGGTTCCAGGAGCTGACGGGTCATGAGGTGGGTGAGGTCGGGGGTCCAGTGCTGCGAGATGCCCGTGATAGTCACTCGGCCGTGGCCACCAAGGGACACGTTCCAGCGGGAGAAAATCAACTCCTGGTTGTGGAAGTCCAGCCGGTAGACGGCCTCATGGGGAAGAAGCAGGCGCTCACCGTCCTGACGCTTCTGACCGGACCTCTGCAGAGATGACACACGGAGACGCATCTTCTGCAGAAGACCACCGAATAGTCATCAGTCTGGGACAATCCCTTTGACCTCATAACGCAAATGACATTACATGTCAAGTAAATTACAGTCAACATTTTAAAAGTGCATCAACAGCATCCAAGGTCCAAAATGTAATCATCACCTTTTGTACGCTAACATTTTGTCATGAGTGACAGTGGAATGCTCACCTCAGTCAGCGCTGTGTCCTCCTTAAACTCCAGCACCATGGTGTTGGATGGAGCTTCGGCCTGATCCATGTCCCGCTTGGAGCTTGTAGTCCCCGGTCAAGGAGAGGGCGCCCTGGTCTCTCTGGATGTTATGATGGAGCGTTGTTGGAGCTTCTGCTTTTTGTCCCTTTTGCCCTCTCCTATCTATGGCTCCGCCCCCTTCCCTTTTCCACAACTATTTCCATCACAGTGTATCAGTTATGTTCCTCCCCATGGCAAGCACCCACACAGCGGTGCCTGCAGGCAACAGTGATTTGGAGACATTGATTGACCTTCACAGTGACAAAGCACGTCAATGTGTGCTGCAGTGAGGCTGTTGAAGTGATGACGTCATCACAAAGAGAAGTAGCGGCCAAGTCTTTTTCTGTGGAAGTGTAATGGAGGGGAGAAATGTGCGTTTGCCAGGCAACATGAGGCACTGATGACGTACAGGAGGGAACTCTGGAAGTCTCCTGAGGACTTCTGGGAGCGCCGCTGCTCAATGGATCACTTCTCTATTTATATCGGTGCATGTATGCACTCCAGTGAACATGTTGCTGTGTCAGGAGGGAGCGCTGTGCAGGATATGGTCGGATGACGTCTCCATGTTAGAAAGGCGGTGGTGCAAGTTAAAGATAGAACGTAGAAAAAATGTGATAGTGTGCTTGTCGCTTTGTTCTTTTGTTACTCCTTTTAGTTGTTTTTATCGCACAAAATTCTTGCTTCAGCTGAACATTGTTTGAAATTTAAGATCAGTCTTAAAAACATCTTGATATCAACCAAGCCTTACTAGCGCTGCAAAACCCTGTTGAATATACTTGTAATGGTGGGTCCCAAAAGGGCTTACAGAACAGAAATCAACAGAAAGACTGAGAATAAACCATCAATTCAAGAACATAAACTATAGATAAGTGAACATTTTTTGTTATAATTGTCTAAATAGAGCTACATGATTTCTCTGTTATGCACTCCAAATTGCCAACAATTCATGTGTACACCTTTGTGTATCTAAATAATGTAAAACTGCTTTGTAGCAGTTCTCTATAAATTGTTAATATTAAAGTTTGAGCATCAAATATATGTTTATGTTCCATTTCCATTATTTCCTGTTAAATAAATACTATAATTTTAATATAAGTGTACGCACTGCGGATAATTTAATTTTACACTCTGCTCAGAGCAAGTGAATACATTGTACCCCTTTCTCCCTAGCTTCTTTGCTTAATAAAATGGCAAGACACTAGAGATGTGCGGATAGGCACTAATATCACCCACAACACTATAGTCGTCATCCACCCGCCATCCGCCCGAACCAACATTTTATCAACACCGAAACCGCCCGCCACCCGCTCGTTGTTATGTATCAGGGGTCGGTAGCCTTTACCACTCTTAGATCTAATTTGACCCGTTTCGCAGAGTATAGAAGACAATGGGAGCCGCAAACATCCTCGTGACTGTTTGCTGGTGCTTACTTATCCAGATAACGAGAGTAAGGGCGTGCTATGAAGCCATTGCCTTTGACACCTTCTACAACATGTACAAACTGTTTGCCAGTCCAGCAACATGTTGTGTGCAGCTTCCGCAGAAACACGTACAAGATTGAAAGGCAATACTGGGTGCCACAGAGTACACTGATGGTTGTGATATAAACAATTTTAACACTCTGACTAATATGCGCCACACTGTGAAGCCACACCAAACAAGAATGACAAACACATTTCGGTAGAACATCCTCACAGTAACATAAACGCAACACAACAAATACCCAGGATCCTTTGCATCAATGACGCTTCCTGAATATATTTTATACCCCCGCACCCCCTACCCCGCCGAATGGTTCAACCGCCACCCGCCCGAATCTATTTAAAGTCTAATTTTTTGTCATGTCACCCGCCCGACCCGCGGTTTATCCGCGGATGAGACCGCAAACCGCGCATCTCTACAAGACTCTCCCTTGAATGCGTGATCGGTAATTAACTGAAAAAACTGAATGCGTGTTCGGTAATTAACTGAAAAAAAGGATGAGGCTTTACTTTTGTCTCATAGTCTGAATTGAATCTGAAATAATGGAATGCACCATATTCAGATTTATTTAAAAGTATCTGCATATCCTAAATTATGCAAAATTGATTTATTACATTGTACAGTAATTATAACTCAAATATAAGTGGTATCAAACGCTTTACAGATGCGTTTTCCTTTGTACTTTATATTTTAGTCGACTGAATTTACTGTAATTTTAGTTGACTAAAATATTGAGTAATTAGGCGACTAAAACTAAATCAATTTAGATGACTAAAATAGGACTAAAACTAAAATGCCTTTTTTCCAAAAGACTATGACCAATTAAAAACTGCTGCCAAAATTAACACTGGCACCTTCATATCAAGAAAACGGCATACGCAAGAAAAAAATTGTATGTTTTCAAGTATGCAGACGTACTAATACAAGCACATTTCTTTGTTGCGTTCCAATCAACCTGGAATTGATCGCAAATATCTGTGCCTCCTTACAAATATGCAAATATGCAAATCATATTGAAATTTGCCATGTGACTGTGATCTGCACACTGTGCCCAATCAAAATTCAGTAGAAGGTCTTAGAGATTTATCTCACTTTAAATGGACATTTACAAACCCAAGAGAACAAAATTCTGTTTCTGAATCAGTCACCGGTGCAAAACAAAAACATTCATAAAAAAGCATACATCATATGGAATAAAATATAAACAAGGAACTTGTGTGGCGGCGTGGCTCAGTTGGTGAAGCAACTTGAGGGTTCCAGGTTCGATTACCGCTTCTGCCATTACTGCTGTGTCCCTGGGCAAGACATTTACCCAGCGCCACCCACACTAGCTTGAAGATGTAGATAATGGGGTTTACTGTGTAAAGGGCTTTGAGTCTCTATAGAAAGCGCTATATAAATATGATTCACTTCACCTAAACATAATGAATAGCTATAAAATCAGGTGGAAACATTCCTCTTTCTGGTGCATTCAGTCTTTCAACTCGACAGGTGACCAGCTGTCAGGGACAAGGGTGGGTGTGTATGTGAGAATGGGGTACAGTTCATTAATAAGTCTCACAGCTTCTTGCTTGTTTAGCAGCCGATGCTGCTATTTGTCCTCTTGCATGATGGAGGTGTCTGCTGGTATGTTGTATCATAACCACAACACCTCAGCAAATCTCTTTCTCTTTGTATACGTGCATGCACTCCCTGCATAGACACAACAGGGCTAGTGACTGCCGTAAACACCAATCATTTTTTTGGGCCGGTAAACATTTTTATTAAATAAACTTAGTAATTGTGAAAAATATAGACAATTGTAAAACAAATGTGTGCTGTGGAACCACTAATGGTACCTCTACCATAAGTTAGCAAACAGCCCCTTTAATGCAAAACAATACATTGTATTATATACTGAAAATGAATCACAACTTGATAATTTCTCAATCTGTTTTTATGTGGTTTACTAACATTTTATTTTCTAAATATGTAAACAGTCATTTTTTCCTTATCACTGTTAATTATTCCCAGGCCTGACCATGGTAAATTAATTTCTGCAAAGTAGGAATTATTCATTAAATTTTGAATGTATACATTGAGCGTATCAAACTTGTTTGCAACCTTATACATATGTATTTTCACAACATTATAAGTGCCCTCTAGACTTGAATTAACACCCACAATGTCACATGTACATCTTTAATCCAATATAGTAATGCTTCCTGAGGATGAGCCAATCAGTGACTGTGATACTGAGCAGCGTGCTCTGATTTGGTCATATACTATTGATATCCATCCATCCATTTTCTACAGCTTGTCCTGTTTGGGGTTGCGGGAGGTCGCTGGAGCCTATCTCAGCTGCATTCGGGCGGAAGATATTTTTTTGTTAATTTAGTCATTTAATGTGTTCAATTTAGACCAGAAATATGTTCAATATGCTCAAAAATCTATAACTTAAAAACACAATGAGGGATGAGTGTATATAATTTCATACCTATACAAAGTTATTGCCAGTGTCCTTGTTTCAACTGCATTCTTGTCTTTGTCTCCTTGCCGTCGTCTGTCTACAACAATGGAATGTCCCAGCTCTTTGTCTACACTAGCTTAGTGTCAAAAAATGGAGGTATCTGTTTTAACGACATTCGGACTTTACTTAAATCAATAGCAAAGCAGCATCTCCTTTTCTGGGAACAACCACACCGAAAATGTGTCCCGTGAAAAACCGTCTTACCGGAACTCTCTAATAACGACAGTTCCTTGGGTGAATAATGTAAACTCACTACACCGGTATGTTTTATCGCTTTCATGGCGAATTTACTGACAGATATAAGAACTTTACACTACTTTATATTAGAAATGGCAACAGCGGAGGTTAAATGTCCCATATCAAGAAGATAGCGAAACAAAAACCTTTCTGACTACGGTGTCGGCACAGACTACAAAGGTGGACACACGCAATTTTTCAGGATTCATGCAGATCCCAAATACAGATCAGTAGTAAGAAAATTGCTTTTGCATAATGTTTTGAACCAAAATGCCAGACAATGTCTTACCTTATACACACACCATCATAATACTCGTATGTTGAAGTACAGTACAATCCATCAAGCGGTGCAGCTTCATAGCTTACCAAAGTTGTACTAAAACATTTTGATAGATTTTTGAGTGCCATGTGTAAATGCTCTAAATTTTCAAGGGAACATATTGGTGTCGTTTACATAGTGCAGACTACATGTATCTCTTATGTATGACTGCCATCTACTGGTCACACTTATCATTTCACCATGTATCAAATAAAATTGCTTCGAGGTCGGTAAGCAAAACCAGAATTATTCCGTACATTAGGCACACCGGACTATAAGGCGCACTGTCGAGTTTTGAGAAGAAAAAAAAAAGGATTTTAAGTGCGCCTCATAGTCCAGAAAGTATGGTGCTAACGCACAGCCGTAAACTCGAACCATGAATAATACATAAATGCAGTTTTGTGTGTGAGTGCAACCCTCGTTTACACAACAATAACTATCTGGTTGATAATACCGTGATGACACTTTGTTGTATTTCAACATGACCACAGCATGAATTGATTAACGTGGACCCCGACTTAAACAAGTTGAAAAACTTATTCGGGTGTTTCCATTTAGTGCTCAATTGTACAGAATATGTACTGTACAATCTACTAATAAAAGTTTCAATCAATCAATCAGTGTAACTTTCTTAATTGGTGATCTCTGTAACCACACCCCCAAGGTGATTCCTGACTGCAAGGACCAGGACTGGGACACCAATGCCCCAGACTCCCACACCGGGATCTTCCACTTCTCCTTCTGGAGGTTTGGCGAGTGGGTGGATGTGGTTATTGACGACCGGCTGCCCACTGTGAAGGGAAAGCTGCTCTACTGTCACTCAAACGATGCTAACGAGTTCTGGAGCGCACTGGCGGAGAAGGCCTACGCCAAGTAAGTACTTCTTCATTCTAACCAATCATCTGTTGAGTGTTAACAAATGTGGTCGATCTAGTCGACTTGGGTGAACTAGGATGCAGGTTATGGTGTTCTCCAGGTTGGCCGGGTGCTACGAGGCGCTGGATGGGGGCAACACGGCCGACGCCTTGACGGACTTCACTGGAGGCTTGTCGGAGCCGATAAATCTTGTAGGAACCGGTGTGAGGACAGACGAGGTGAAACGTGGCAACTTGTTTGAGAGAGTCCTGAAAGTCCACAACAGAGGAGGCCTCATCAGCTGTGCTGTCAAGGTGAGCTCAGCAACTCTCTCGTGTGGTTTTGAGCAATAATGTAATTGGCTATGGGATTGATTACATCCTATTAGAGTTGTACGGTATACCGGTACTAATAAAGTACCGCGGTACTAATGAATTAAAAACGGTACGCAGGGATCCACCCATATATATGAATATTGCCACTCACAATTAGCTTGTGCTCAGCTGGGGGAAAAAGTATATCCTGTATACTTATTATGTCATGCATATATGAAGACTTATGAACTGTTACCGGCGTATTCAATATTAACGGTAATGTCAAAAATTTAAATTAATAGAATATGGAAAAATAAAAGGCATCAGGTGATATTGGACGGGGCAGAAGCGAAAACTGACGTCAGACACCACCTGGATCACCTGTCAGCCAAATCGTTTTGCTACGGAGCCACTACTTGGAACGAATCCTCATTTTTTACCTTTTTGTGGATTTACCATTGGCCTGTGGAGAACTGGGACGAACAGAGAAACTTACCAGGAGGACTGGAGTTTGCTGCGCGGTACCGTAAGTAGGCTGCGGCTTCCAACATTTCATCTCTTGCCCGTACATGCATGCCGCTATGTTCATGTCACGTCTGTCACTTTGGGGACTTTGGGAAATATACTGTATGTGCTGAATAAACTTATGTGGTGAACTGCACTTCGGGATGTGGGATTGAGTGTGTTGTGCAGGTGTTTGTATTGTATTTGCGGGTTATATGGATAGGGAGGGGAGAGGTGTTTGTTATGCGGGATTAATTTGTGGCATATTAAAAGGTCCTGCTAGGAGTCGGTGTTGGCAGCCCGCAGTAAGATGTTATGCGGGATTCATTTGTGGGATAATAAAAGGTCCTGCTAGGAGTTGGTGTTGGCAGCCCGCAGGAGGATAACCAGCTGGTCTACTTTTAAGCAGTCTTTCCTTAATCCTTTTTGCCAACTGACTATCAATCAGAGATTGACAAGCAGCTGCACTCCAACCTTCAAAACCTTAAACAGTGCTTGGGAGATTTCGCATATGACTATTGTGCCCTCTGCCTAAAGTGGAGATCTGCAAGAGCTTGTGCTCAGCTGGGAAAATATATATATATATACTTATGTCATGCATTTATGAAGAGTTATAAACTTTTACAGGCATATTCAATAATAATGGTACTGTCAAAAATGTAAATTAATAGAATGTGGGAATATAAAAGGCATTGGGTGCTATCGAACGGGGCAGCAACTGACGTCACCATGAATTGAGTTACGTGGACTCCGAATTAAACAAGTTGAAAAACTTATTTGGGTGTTACCATTTAGCAGAGGTGGGACCAAGTCATTGTTTTGCAAGTCACAAGTAAGTCTCAAGTCTTTGCCCTCAAGTCTCGAGTCGAGTCTCGAGTAAGACAGGCAAGTCCCGAGTCAAGTCCAAAGTCAAGGTTCTGCAGTCCTGGGTTCAAATCCAGGCTCGGTATCTTTCTGTGTGGAGTTTGCATGTCCTCCCCGTGAATGCGTGGGTTCCCTCCGGGTACTCCGGCTTCCTCCCACTTCCAAAGACATGCACCTGGGGATAGGTTGATTGGCAACACTAAATTGGCCCTAGTGTGTGAATGTTAGTGTGAATGTTGTCTGTCTGTCTGTGTTGGCCCTGCGAGGAGGTGGCGACTTGTCCAGGGTGTACCCCGCCTTCCGCCCGATTGTAGCTGAGCTAGGCGCAAGCGCCCCCCGCGACTCCAAAAGGAAATAAGCGGTAGAAAATGGATGGATGGATGGAGCGGATCACCACTCCAAGATGGCGGCCCCGCGTCTCGTCTGCGCGAGTAGGCGGTAGCGCTCCATGCTGCGTCTACTTATAAGATGTCTATAGTTATAAAGTTATCAGTGAGTTTCCAAGCTCACTGATTTAACTACACAACAAATAAAAGTTACGTTACTCAGCCAATAAACGTTAGCTTTCATTCAAAACTTACCCTTCATTGTGCATCTTGAAATGTCAAACGAAGTAGGAAGTTGTTGCGTCTCCGTCTGTAATCTTCGAACCGCATGCTTTGCATACTGGAATTCGTTTTTTGTTGACTAACTCGTAGTTTTAATCCCCGAACGAAAATATTTTTAGCATAATTTTTCCTCACTGGCGGGTTGTCTGAGAGATCTTCTTCGTTGGTTTTCCTGCAATTTAATTGGCTCAATGCTGTGTGACGAAAATAGCGTGGATTTAATTTGATTGGCTGTTGTACTGACTGATAGCGCGCATGCTGTCATCGCACACATGTTGACAAACACGCGTACACAAGGGAAGATACGGAACGCTCCTGAATAACTTTTTAATCGTTGGGTTTTGGGGAAAGTCGCAAGTCATGTCAAGTCAAAAGGCTCAAGTCCAAGTCAAGTCACAAGTCATTGATGTTAAAGTCTAAGTCGAGTTGCAAATCTTTTTACATTTTGTCATGTCGAGTCTAAAGTCATCAAATTCATGACTCGAGTCTGACTCGAGTCCAAGTCATGTGACTCGAGTCCACACCCCTGCCATTTAGTGGTCAATTGTAAGGAATATGTACTGAACTGTGCAAGTTACTAATAAAAGTTTCAATCAATAAATCAAAGACTACCTGGATCACCTGTCAGCCAAATAGTTTTGCTACGGAACCACTACTTGAAATAAATCCTCATTTTTGACCTTTTTGTGGATTTACCATTGGCCAGTGGAGAACTGGGATGAACAGAGGCACTTACCAGGAGGACTTGAGTTGGATGCACGGTACTGTGAGTAGGCTGCCTGTACCTGCATGCCGCTATGTGCATATTGCATTTGTAACTTGGGGGACTTTGAGAAATATATGTGCTGGATAAACCTTGTGTGGTGAACTGCACTTGCTGTGGGATTGAGTGTGTTGTTCAGGTATTTGTATTGTATTGCATTGGCGGTTTATATTGATAGGATGGGGAAGATGTTTGTTATGTGGGATATTAAAAATAGGCCTGATCAGGTCGTGGGTAATGGTCATATATATCTTGTGTTTATTTGCTAAACTCGTTCCCAGCTGATTATCAGGTCGTGCTCGTGACTCCTTAATTAGTGTAGTGGCAGCGACACCCGGAGAATGCGGGTGCGTTTGTTACGTACTGTTTTTTAAAAAATACCTATATTTTTTTAACATGACATTAGGGACGGCGTGGCGCAACCCGAGCGTCCCTGGTTCAAATCCCACCTAGTACCAACCTCGTCACATCCGTTGTGTCCTGAGCAAGACACTTCACCCTTGCTCCTGATGGGTGCTGGTTGGCGCCTTGCATGGCAGCTCCCTCCATCAGTGTGTGAATGTGTGTGTAAATGGGTAAATGTGGAAGTAGTGTCAAAGCGCTTTGATTACTTTGAAGGTAGAAAAGCGCTATACAAGTACAACCCATTTATCATTTATTTATTTATTAACGTAATCATGTTGGTTTACATTGCTGGTAAATCCAGCAGAGGCGCATGTTAGGCAACACAAGGAGTACCAACAAGCAGAAACAAAGTGGAGAAAGAAAAGGGAGAATGGACGGATAAAACTAACAAAGTTGAAGCTATTAACACTGGAGCGCCGCTCTGCAAAATGTTCTTCGCTCTTGCTCTTTTTAACCGTTAGCCAGCTAGTGCCTAACGTCAGTGCGCAGTTGGTAGTGTTTTAGCTACTTCTAAATCCCTAATCCTCGCTGCCATGGCGACAAATAATGAAAGTTTCTTGCAAGTATCATCCCTGCGGGACGAGGTATAGCTAAACATGCTTCACTACACACCGTAGGAGGATACAATAGCTAATTGCTAACAGCAAGTTAGCGCTCCTCAATGTAAACAAACACAGACTGCAACGATACCAAGTACATAGTACTCTTGACACGGTATTTTTATTATCACAAAATCTTTTCCCATTGTTGTATAAAGTTAAGAAATATGTCCCAGGATACACGCAAACTTTAATTATGACCAGTGTATGACTATTTAATTACTTGGTATTGGATTGATACCAAACTTTGTAGTATCATCCAAAACATGTAAAGTATCCAACAACAGAAGAATAAGTGATTACCACATTTAAACTGAAGTGTAGATGAAACATGTTAAAACTGAAAATAATCAGATTAACAGTAAATGAAAAAGTAGATTTATAATCCATCATAATTTTGACAAAATAATAGAATGGAAAATGACACAATATGTTACTCTCTATGTCAGCAGCAGATTAGAAGCCTTTGTTTGCTTACTTACTACCTAGAGAAAAGTTGTCTAGTTGGGTTCACTATTTTATTTAAGGCCAAAAGTCTTATTTGATTGAAATAGAAAACATGTTTAATGTATCATAAGATTTTGTTAAAATAAAGCCAATAATGATAATGTTTTGTGGTCCCCTTTATTTTGCATTGCATCGAAATACATTTTAGAACCGACACCAAAATATATGTATTGAGACAACCCTACATCATATATGCATTGGTCACTTGCAATTGTTGAGCATCATATTGAGATGTAGTGGGCGGAGCCAACTCTGTTATTGTTGTCATAGGTGAGCAGTGTCACTGAAATGGAGTTCAAGTTACCCAGCGGCCTGGTCAAGGGCCACGCCTACGCTGTGACGGATGTGCGAGAGGTGAGCCTTGGTCGTGGCATGATGTCGTCCTCCTCCAAGGGGCAAAAAATCACATTGATCCGTGTGAGGAACCCCTGGGGGAAGAGCGAGTGGAACGGACCTTGGAGTGACGGGTGAGTTTAAAATCTGGAACTGAACCCCTTTACTGCACCACCAACAGACATATTTTACTCAGATCGACTATCATGCTCGCTCAAGGTCCGAGTGTCTCACTGTGTTTGCAGTTCTCCTGAGTGGAAACTAGTCAGCAAGAGTGATTGGGAGAAAATGGGTGTCACTGTGCAGGACGACGGTGAGTTCTGGTGAGTCGCTGTTTGCCGTTCCCTGTTTTCGCCCCTTGTTGGCGGACATGTTTACGCCCCCTCCTCTTGTCTTCCTCCAGGATGACCTTTGATGACTTCACCGACAACTTCACAGACGTCATCTTGTGTCGCCTCATCAACACCTCCTATATGAGCATTTACAAGACCTGGGAGGAGGTTATGGTGCGCGGCTCTTGGCAGCACCATGATGAGCCGATGAAGAACCGAGCGGGGGGCTGCACCAATAACAAGGACTCTTTCTTTCAGAACCCTCAGGTGCTCACCACTACCAATTTGGCGTTTGTTAGTCTGCAACATACTCAGTCATTCACCTGATTTGTCTGCTGTTTTTATTCAATAACCTCCAAACTTGGAGGACATATATGCATGTAAAGAGGCGAATACCCCCTTTTGTGAGGTTACTAGTTTTAAATGTCCCCTGGTGTGTTTTTTCTTGCTGCAGTACATGTTCAACATAAAGAAAGAGGAAGACGAAGCTCTCATCTGTCTGCAGCAGAAAGACCGCAAAGCCTCACTGAGAAGAGGCATAGAAGCGTACTTTGCCATCGGTTTTGATATATACAAGGTCAGTAACGGTGTAGTGGAGCTAGTTACTAGGGCTGTGAATCTTTGGGCACCATTCGATTCGATTCCTGGGGGTAACGATTTGATTCACAAATTGTTTCGATTCAACATTGGGTGCCAGTTCTGATAAATTCCTCCACAAAATAGATAAATAGCTGTGTGAAAGTTCGATATTACTTAAAAGAAAGCTGGTTTTGTTTAATAAAACTGTACCCAAACATTTGATAAAGTCAAATACAAATAAGGCAACAAGAGAAGTATACAACATTTATTTTTTTCTAGGTAAATCTCTACAGGCTACTCTTTCTGTCAAAATTGAGGGTACTCAGTTGTTTTGTCCAGCGTTTTCCCTTTTATATTTGTCTCGCTGTGCACCACCTCTGGGCTTGTGCCTTCGAAGGCTCTTCAGTGCAGCGGTGAGTGCCTGTCGCGGTAAATGGCTGGCTGAATGATTTTTGTGTGTGTGTGTGTGTGTGTGTGTGTGTGTGTGTGTGTGTGTGTGTGTGTGTGTGTGTGTGTGTGTGTGTGTGTGTGTGTGTGTGTGTGTGTGTGTGTGTGTGTGTGTGTGTGTGTGAGGGTGAACATTTGATTTAATGTAAACAATTTCATTGGTCCACCGTGACCCACTTGCTAATTACCTAGGTCTGATGTCTATCCATCTACCCATTTTCTCCGCTTATCCGAGGTCAGGGGGCAGTAGCCTAAGCAGGGAAGCCCACACTTCCCTCTCTCAGCCACTTTGTCCAGCTCCTCCCGGGGGATCCCGAGGCGTTTCCAGGCCAGCCGGGAGACATGGTCTTCCCAACGTGTCCTGGGTCTTCCCCGTGGCCTCTTGCCTGTCGGACGTGCCCTAAAGACCTCCCTAGGGAGGCGTTCGTTCGCGTGGCATCCTGACCAGGCTTTACTTTGAGCTCCTCCCGGATGACAGAGCTTCTCACCCTATCTCTAAGGAGAGCCTCGCTCCCCGGCGGAGGTAACTCATTTCAGCCGCTTGTACCCGTGATTTTGTTCTTTTGGTCATGACTCAAAGCTCATGACTATTGGTGAGAATAGAGAAGTAGATCAACCAGTAAATTAATAGCTTTGCCCTCCAGCTCAGCTCCTTCTTTACCACAACGGATTGATACAGTGTCCACATTACTGAAGACGCCGAACCGATCTGCCTGTCAATCTCATGATCCTCTCTGCCCTCACTCGTGAATAAGACTCTGAGATACTTGAACTCCTCCACTTGGGGCAAGATCTCTTCTCCAACCCGAAGATAGCATTCCACCCTTTTCTGGGCGAGAACAGTGGACTCGGACTTGGAGGTGCTGATTCTCATTCCAGTCAGTTCACACTCTGCTGCAAACCGATCCAGTGAGAGCTGAAGATCATGGCAAGATGAAGCCATCAGGACCACAAAATCTGAAAAAAGCAGAGACCTAATCCTGGAGCCACCAAACCGGATCCCCCATAAAAGTTATGAACAGAATCAGTGACAAAAGGCATCCTCAGCGGAGTCCAACACTCACAGGAAATAGGTCCGACTCACTGCCGGCAATGCGGACCAAGCTCTGATTTTGATCATACAAGGAGCGTACAGCTACAATCAGACAGTCCAACATACTCTCTGGGCACTCCCCACAGGACTTCCAGAGGGACACGGTCGAATGCCTTCTCCAAGTCCACAGAGCACATGTAGACTGGTTGAGCAAACTCCCATGCACCCTAAGGACCCTGCCGAGAATATAGAGCTGGTCCACAGTTCAGACCATGGCGAAAACCACACTGTTCGTCCTGAATCCGGGGTTCGACGATCCGGCATAGCCTCCTCTCCAGTACACCTGAATAGACCTCACGGGGAAGGCTGAGGAGTGTGATCCCACGATAGTTGGAACACACCCTCCGATTCCCCTTCTTGAAGAGAGGAACCACCACCACCCTACCCTGGTCTGCCAATCCAGAGGTACCGCCCCCGATGTCCACGCAATGTTGCAAAGCCTTGTCAACCATAACAGCCCCACAGCATCCTAGAGCCTCAAGGAACTCCGGGCGGACCTCATCCACCCCCGGGGCTTGCCACCGAGGAGCTTTTTAACTACCTCGGCAACATCAGCCCCAGAAATAGGAGACCCCATCACAGATTCCCCAGGCACTGCTTCCTTAAAGGAAGATGTGTTGTTGGGATTGAGGAGGTCTTCGAAGTATTCTCTTCACCGATCCACAACATCCGCTGTCGAGGTCAGCAGCACACCATCTTCACCATACACGGTGTTGACAGCGCACTGCTTCCCCTTCCTGAGGCGGCGGACGGTGGTCCAGAATCGCTTCGAAGCTAGGAAAAATCCATAAATTAGCGCAGGGTTCAAAGTGTGGGGAAAAGTAGCTGCCCATAGACTGTAAATTACATTATGTTTACTACAATATTACTAACTACTTCTATTATCACCAAAATTATCAGAATTTCAAAATATCTGAAGGATCCACTGCACACTGTAATCAATACTTTTTATAGCCACAAATGAGGCTAAAATAATTTACTGTCAGTCCTTCTGGTTGTTTTTTTATCATAGTCTTCCTCACCAAAATGATTTCATTCTTTTTATTCAACTTCTAAAACGATCTGATTCGGTTTTTGACATAAATGTTGGCCAAAATTTTTCCACAGTTTTCATGTACTGTCTAGATCAGGTTTGCCCAAAGTTTTTGCCTTTAAAGGCTAAGAGAATAATATGCTAAAGGGCCGTGAGCCAAGCAGAGCTTTAACTGTACAACAGCACCATGAGTGAAGCGTTTAGACCCCAGGTGTCAAACTCAAAGGTCTGGGTGCCAGATCTGGTCCACCTCATCATTTTATATGACCCGCAAACTCCTGGAAATAATATGCTTCAACAAAGTACCTTATTTTTTCTTACTAAATGTATTGTTATTTTTTCCGTTATGACCTAAAAATATATATGTACTACATTACATTGTGTACCTTTTAAACTAAGAGAATGTAGTATTGCAACAAATATTATTTTACCATGGTTTCACAACAATTGTTTTTGTTAAAATAGAAATACAAATACAAAAATATCTGCTTGACTTATGATTTCAATGCAATTTATTCAGCAAATTCTACACAGTAAAACTGACAATACGTTTTACAGTCAAATTTAAGGTGATTTTTACAGCATATTTAAGCTATTGAAAATCAACTGAGCTACCGGTATTTTTTATTTTTTTTAACTATAAAATTTAAGGTTGTTTTACGGTATATTACTGGTAATGGAAAAAACGTACCATATTTTTTGCAGTAAAAAAATGGTAGCTCAATTACCAGAATTAAAAAAATAAAAATAAAAAAAGTAACTAAGCTCCCAATTTGTTTTTCATGCAAAGGCAGTTACACTGTTTTTTCATTTACCGTAAAATGTTGTCAAAACACTAAATATGTCAGTAAAATTCTGGTGACTGAGTTGCCAGTTTTTACTGTCAATACACAGTCTGTAAAATTTCCTTTGTAACAGAAAATGAAAAAGCTCCTGATCATCACTGAGACTCTGTCGTCTGAATACATTTCGTTTTCAGTTGTAACCAGTGTCTTTTTATCTTGTTTTGTATTTCAGCTTGGTTTTTATTGCTCGTATTCTCTTTATTTTAATATGTAATGTGTGTGTATTTTTTCCATTTGTATGAGCTACGAGATACCTGAATTTCCCCAAAGGGATTATTAAAGTATACATCTATCTACCCATCTATCCATCTGCCATAGAAAGTTGTGAGTGCTCTTAGATAAAGAAGGTGAGAAACACCATTGGAAAAACCTGTTGGAATGTACAAAGGTTCCTCTCCTTCTGTGCTCATCTCAGTCTTCAATAAAAGGTAGGAGTGATGTCAAATTTCCATGTATTAATTTTTTTTCACATTTACAAACCCCAAAACCACTGAAGTTGTCACAGTGTGTAAATCTTAAAAACTAAATACAATCATTTGAAAATCCTTTTCAACCTATATTCAATTGAACAGACTGTAAAGACAAGATACTTAATGTTCGAACTGGAAAGCTTTTGTTATTTTTTTGCAAATATTAGCTCATTTGGAATTTGATGCCTGAAACATGTTTAAAAAAAGCTGGCACAAAAGACTGAGAAAGTTGAGGAATGCTCTTCAAACACTTATTTGGAACATCCCACTGGTGAACAGGCGGTGCCATGATTGGGTATAAAAGCAGCTTTCATGAAATAATCAGTCATTCACAAACAAGGATGGGGCGAGTGTCACCACTTTATGAACAAATTAAAAATGTTTTACACTATTATGGGAAAACTTGCTTTGGTTTTCATACGTTTGTTGAACCTTTTGGACCCGATTACTAAGGAAGACCAGGTTCCACTGTTCATACAACATATACACACTCTGAGTGACATGATAAAGAGCAAGTGAGCACTGTGAAGTTCAAATTAATTATTGATTAGTAATGTCTTACATGACAGGTGGAGTTGAACAGGACGTACCGTATGCACAGCCTCTTGCAGAAGGTGGGGAGCAGTGTCTACATCAACACCAGGTCTGTTTTCTTGCGCGTCGACCTCAAACAGGGACGTTACATCATCATACCCACAACTTTTGAAGCCAAAAAGGAGGGTGGCTTCATGCTTCGCGTCTTCACCGACGAGGTGTCACGGTTCAAGTAGGAGGGAGCGTTCCGAGACTTCTGCGACTGGAATGTGACCAGAATAAGCTGATGCGTTTTTGTATCTTCTGCAGGGAGCTGACTCTGGACCAGCCACCCCGACCTTCCTGTTTGTGTCTGTCAGGGTATCCCCAGGTGGTCACTCAGCTGCATATCCAGCAGGGTAATGATCTGTCTCGACAAGATTGTGGTGAGGGTACACTACACTTATTCGACCTGCCTTCACTTGGCAAAAACATGAGCTTGTTCAGTGAAGACTTTCGGGGCTTACATAGTGTACATAGACGCACACACATAGAAAATAATATATCTACATTCATGCATTATATAATTTTAATTCAATACCTTTGATTGATCTCAAATTACTTTGCTACACTGCCCAGTATGTTGAAGTGGAACTACAGGATATGGAATTAAATTCACTGCAATACAGAGACATTTCTTATAGCACATGCTTGTTGTCACGGGGAAAAGGCAGGCCATGAAGCAGCATGTACCTCTGCCTCAAGGTAGAGGGCGATATATTGTCAACTTGCAGTTCAATGCCTCAGCAATACTCTGACTCGCCACACTGGGCGAAGTGGGGGCCCTCAAGCTAGCAGACACAGGTCTCTCCAGCAGAAGCCAGCCTTTTTTTTTCTTTCTTTTTTTTAACTGTATTTATAACAAACATGGCATTTTTATTAGAGTAAGCCAGCGTGTTTGGGTGTTTTTTGTCAAATGCAAAAATATTGTTTTAATTTTTTGGAATGAAATCCAATATGAAATACTTCTCTTAACTGGACTTTAAGAGAAAATGAATGTGGTCATACAAAGTACGTTTTCATGGAGGATAGCTATTGCTGCTTCAGATACAAATACAGAAAGGTGAGATACACTCACAAAACTTGATTTATTTTGTTAAAAGCAAATGGGACCAAAAAGTATTTAATAACAAATTTAATAAATAATTTGTGGAACCATTTATCATATCATATTATCATTATGATAATGTTTTTATGAAAGCGAATAACTCACTTTTTTCCTGTTACTCTAATGTGCAACATAAATCAACAATGACTAGAGCTGCATGAATTTAAGTTAAAAAAAAAAAAAGAAGAAAAAAAAGTGTGCGTGCCTCACCTGGTGTTTAGTTCACCGCACGTCACTGGCTTAACTTAATTATTGTGGTCTTTTGGTGTTTGTTAATGATGATAAAAGATAATAAATCAAAACTGTGGTAATAAATACCATGTCTTCCGGACTATAGAGCGAACTGGTATATAAACAGCCCCCACTAAATTTTAGGGGAAACATTTTTCTCCCATATATTAGCCACACAATACGCCGCAAATATATAGGTTGCGAAATTAGTTATTTACGTAGAAAGATTCCGTAAATGTTTATTTACGTACCTTAATTGTGTCCAAATGGTACCTGTAACATGGCAGTAATACGACTGATCAAACAAAACAGAAGTCATCTTCATGGACCAACTAGCTGCGGAAGCTAACTTTCCAATCAGCTAAAAAGACTCAATGACCCCCACAGTGATGTTTCGGTAAATTTTTGAAACAGAAACGATACCAAAAAATGCAATTTTAGTTTAATAATATTAACACAGTCACTTGTGAATGTGTTAGCATATTAGCAAATGCTAACGACGCTCACTTGATTAGATTACGATGGCAAGCATGAAAACACTCCTACAGACATCACACATAAAATGCTTTAGTCAGTAAGAATTGTTTGTTATATTGTAAAACTTCCAGACATTGCTTGAAGTGATACAGTAAATGAAGATGCCATACGAGTAGAAACACTATGGACGGCTAGAAGACAAAACGGCACTTGTACTTCCGGTTGACAGCACTAAATAGAAGGGCACTGCAACGCCTGCTGTGAGCGAACTCGTCCAAAAGATGGTGCCATAGCACAAATAATAACACACCTTTTCAGTATATTTGCTGTGTTCTTTTTTGAAAACTATTTGTATTATGGCTAGAGGTGGGAATCTTTGGCTACCTCACGGTTTGATTATAATTACAATTCAGGAGCTACGATTTGATTACAAATCGGTTATTGATGCATCTTTAATTTAAATATGTTCGTGCAGTTTTACATTTCTTTTTGTTTCACTAAATAAGCGTTTATCACTTGTAACTTTTAAAAACTTCGCATTTTTAATAAGAATTTCCTGTCACATTTATTAAATTAATGAAATATGTGCAAAACTGGATCATAAGTGCTCGATAATAAAGGTGCCGGTTGGATTTCTTAGGGAGATTGCTTGCTGACGTCAGCCAAATTTTAGAACTGTCTGCATTACTTTATTTACAATAAATAAATTGATTATTGATGTTCACTAATCAATTTTATCAATCAATCAATGTTTATTTACATAGCCCTAAACCACAAGTGTCTCAAAGGGCTGCACAAGCCACAACGACATCCTATCTTCAAATTCCACATCAGGGCGAGGAAAAATTCAACCGAATGGGACAATGAGAAACCTTGGAGAGAACCGCAGATGTGGGAACTTGTATCCGGACCCCCGTGAAATAAACTGAAAAGCATGACTCTGGAATACAACAAAAAAGACATTTCATGGATTTTCAATTTCTTCAATTCAAACTGTATTGGTTGCAAACTCAATTCAAAATAATGGACTTGGATTGGAATTTGGGAGACAATCTCAATTCTATTTGGAATGTTCCACACGCCTGCTATGTATGTCATGTATTTAAAATGTATGTATATATTTTACTGACATGATTGGCTGATGGTGTATACTCTGTAATTTGTGCAGACCCCTACCTGATCATTTACTGTGAAGGAGAAAGAATTCGCACACCGGTCCATCAAGGCACACGCAGTCCTAACTTTGACATCAAGTTTCTCTTCTACAGGAAGAGACCTAACCAGCCAATCAAGATTGAGGTGTGTGTACTTCTAAGCATGTATGAGGGGATGTTATGGACATTCAGAATTACCTCTTAAATACACTGCTGAAATGCTCCCACATAAACAACTGAAAAAAATATTTTCTCACACACAGTACTAAAATCCTTTCATACACACTACTAAAATCCTCTCATACACACTGGGGATTTTTTCTCTCATGCATACGACTGAAATCCTCTCATACACTACTGAAATGTTTTTTCTCTGGCACACTACTGAAATCCTCTCATCTACACTACTGAAATCCTCTTATCCACACTTGACATTTTTTTCTCTTACATACTACTGAAATTCTTTCATACATACTACTGAAATTCTCATACATACTACTGAAATTTTCTCATACATACTACTGAAATCCTCTCATACACATTACTGAAATGTTTTTTTCTCATACTTACGTCTGAAATCCTCTCATATACACCACTGAAATCCTCTCATTAAATACTGACTTTTTTTCTGTCATACACTGCTGAAATCCCTTCACATATATTACTGTAATTCTCATACACACTATTGAAACTGTGAGCGTTTTTTTTTTTTCGGGTTGATTGAAACTTTTATCAGTAGT
This sequence comes from Nerophis ophidion, assembly GCF_033978795.1. Classification (NCBI taxonomy): domain Eukaryota; kingdom Metazoa; phylum Chordata; class Actinopteri; order Syngnathiformes; family Syngnathidae; genus Nerophis; species Nerophis ophidion. Next base: position 785,162 of record NC_084628.1, on the reverse strand, counting down.
TTGCACAGTTCAGTACATATAATCCGTACAATTGACCCTTAAATGGTAACTCACGAATACGTTTTTCAACTTGTTTAAGTCGGGGTCCACGTAAATTAATTCATGGCGTTTTATTAATGTATGTGAGAGAATAATTTTTCAGTTTTTTATCTGAAAGTGTTTCAGTAGTGTGAATGAGAGAATTTAAGTGCTGTGTGAGAGGATTTCAATAGTGGGTATGAGAGGATGACTAGTGTGTCTGAGAGAAAGAAAAATCAGTGATGTGTGAGAGCATTTCAGCAGTGTGAGAGAATATTTCAGTAATGTTAGTGAGAAGACTTCCGTAGTGTGTGTGAAAAGAATTCAGTAGTGGGTATGAGAACATTTCAGTAGTGTGTGAGAGGATTTCAGTTGTACAAACCCCATTTCCATATGAGTTGGGAAATTGTGTTAAATGTAAATATAAACGGAATACAATGATTTGCAAGTCCTTTTCAACCCATATTCAGTTGAATGCACTAAAAAGATAAGCTACTTTATGTTCAAACTCATAAATGAAATTTTTTTTTTGCAATTATTAATTAACTTAGAATTTCATGGCTGCAACACGTGCGAAAGTAGTTGAGAAAGGACAAGTTCACCACTGTGTTACATCACCATTTCTTTTAACAACACTCAATAAATGTTTGGGAACTGAGGAAACTAATATTTGAAGCTTTGAAAGTGGAATTCTTTCCCATTCTTGTTTTATGTAGAGCTTCAGTCGTTCAACAGTCCGGGGTTTCCGCTGTCGTATTTTACGCTTCATAATGCGCCACACATTTTCGATGGGAGACAGGTCTGGACTGCAGGCGGGCCAGGAAAGTACTCGCACTCTTTTTTTTTTTTCGAAGCCACGCTGTTGTAACACGTGCTGAATGTGGCTTGGCATTGTCTTGCTGAAATAAGCAGGGGCGTCCATGAAAAAGACGGCGCTTAAATGGCAGCATATAGTGTTCCAAAACCTGTATGTACCTTTCAGCATTAATGGTGCCTTCACAGATGTGTAAGTTACCCATGCCTTGGGCACTAATGCACCCCCATACCATCACAGATGCTGGCTTTTGAACTTTGCGTTGATAACAGTCTGGATGGTTAGCTTCCCCTTTGGTCCGGATGACACGATGTCAAATATTTCCAAAAACAATTTGAAATGTGGACTTGTCAGAACACTTTTCCACTTTGCATCAGTACATCTTAAATGATCTCGGGCCCAGAGAAACCAGCGGCTTTTCTGGATGTTGTTGATAAATGACTTTCGCTTTGCATAGTAGAGCTTTAACTTGCACTTACAGATGTAGCGACCAACTGTATTTAGGGACAGTGGTTTTCTGAAGTGTTCCTGAGCCCATGTGGTGATATTCTTTAGCGATTGATGTTTTTTGATACAGTGTCGTCTGAGGGATCAAAGGTCACGGTCATTCAATGTTGGTTTCTGGCCATGCCGCTTACGTGGAGTGATTTCTCCAGATTCTCTGAACCTTTTGATGATATTATGGACCGTAGATGTTGAAATCCCAAAATATCTTGCAATTGCACTTTGAGAAACGTTGTTCTTAAAGGCTTACTGAAATGAGATTTTCTTATTTAAACGGGGATAGCAGGTCCATTCTATGTGTCATACTTGATCATTTCGAGATATTGCCATATTTTTGCTGAAAGGATTTAGTAGAGAACATCGACGATAAAGTTTGCAACTTTTGGTTGCTAATAAAAAAGCCTTGCCTGTACCGGAAGTCGCAGACAATGACGTCACCTGTGTGAGGGCTCCTCACATCCTCACATTGTTTATCATGGGTGCCTCCAACAAAAAAAAACATTCGGACCGAGAAAACAACCGTTTTTCCCCATTAATTTGAGCGAGGATGAAAGATTTGTGGCTGAGGATATTGATAGCGAAGGACTAGAAAAAAAAAAAAAAAGTTTTAAAAAAAAACGCGATTGCATTGTGAGCGATTCAGATGTTTTTAGACACATTTACTAGGATAATTCTGGAAGATCCCTTATCTGCTTATTGTTTTAATAGTGTTTTAGTGAGATTTTAAAGATTGTAAAGACATACCTCGAGGTCTGATGGCTGAACACGCAGTGTCTCAGAGGGAAGCTGAGGAGACAAGCTCACAGCTGCCTCTTTTGACATGACAGCTGCTGCAGGACAACAAATAATCCATTGATGTCTCCGGTAAGATATATATCACAATTTCCCCATCCAAAAACATGCTGGTTGACGTAGAGAAAACATTCTCGCTTGACTGCTCTGCTTCACAACAAACAAAGAAACACCGGCTGTGTCTCGGTGCTAAAGACAGCTGCAATCCACCACTTTCCACCAACAGCATTGTTTTTTATAGTCTTTATAGACAAATTGCAAAAGATTCAGCAACACAGATGTTCAAAATACTGTGTAATTACGCCATGAACAGAGACTACTTTTAGCCGTGTTTGGTGCAGCGCTAATATTTCCTTACAGTCCGTGACGTCACGCGTACACGTCATCATTCCGCCACGTATTCAACAAGAAACTCGAGGGAAATTTAAAATTGCAATTTAGTGAACTAAAAAGGCTGTATTGGCATGTGTTGCAATGTTAATATTTCATCATTGATATATAAACTGTCAGACTGCGTGGTCGGTAGTAGTGGTTTTCAGTAGGCCTTTAAACTGTTGACTATTTGCTCACGCAGTTGTGGACAGAGGGGCGTACCTCGCCCCATCCTTTCCTGTGAAAGACTGAGCATTTTTTGGGAAGCTGTTTTTATACCCAATCATGGCACCCACCTGTTCCCAATTAGCCTGCACACTGGTGGGATGTTCCAAATAAGTGTTTGATGAGCATTCCTCAACTTTATCAGTATTTATTGCCACCTTTCACAACTTCTTCGTCACATGTTGCTGGCATCAAATTCTAAAGTTAATGATTATTTGCAAAAAAGAAAATGTATATCAGTTTGTACATCAAATATGTTGTCTTTGTAGCATATTCAATTGAATAGGGGTTGAAAATGATTTGCAAATCATTGTATTCCGTTTATATTTACATCCAACACAATTTCCCAACTCATATGGAAACAGGGTTTGTAGGTATGAGAGGATCATTAGTGTGTATGAGAGAAAAAATAAGTGATGTGTATGAGGATTTCAGTAGTGTGTGAGAGGATCTCAGTAGTGTGTATGAGAGAAAAATAATTAAGTAGTGTGTATGAGAGAATTTCAGTAGTGTGTGTGTGTGTGTGTGTGTGTGTGTGTGTGTGTGTGTGTGTGTGTGTGTGTGTGTGTGTGTGTGTGAGTGAGTGAGTGAGTGAGTGAGTGAGTGAGTGAGTGAGTGAGTGAGTGAGTGAGTGAGTGAGTGAGTGAGTGAGTGAGTGAGTGAGTGAGTGAGTGAGTGAGTGAGTGAGTGAGTGAGTGAGTGAGTGAGTGTGTGAGTGTGTGAGTGTGTGAGTGTGTGAGTGTGTGAGTGTGTGAGTGAGTGAGTGAGTGAGTGAGTGAGTGTGTGAGTGAGTGAGTGAGTGAGTGTGTGTGAGAGTGTGTGAGTGTGTGAGTGTGTGCGTGTGAGTGAGGTATTTCTGAATAATGCCCCTAACAGCCCCTCATATGCATTTACTTACCTTGACGTGGTCCTAGGTCTACGCATACAGCATGGTGAGGGACAGCTTCCTGGGTCAGGTGATCGTGACCAAGGAGATCGATAACTTGCAGAAGACGCTCTACTTGAAGGACAGACGTAATCGCCATGACAACAAGGTCAGCGGCACCCTAAACATCGCCATGGTGACCAGCTCGGAGCTCACCGCTATATAAGAAGTCATAAGCCATTTACACTTTTATTCTTTTATTATAAAAAGTTTTAGACGCAATATCCTTTTATTCCTCTTTTTTTTTTTTTTTAAAAGTCATTGAGTTTATAAACTGAGTTTGTAGTTCACTTTATTAATGTTATTTTTCTGTTATTTTTACAACCACTTTGCTTTATGTAAGTGTATTTCCTCCTCTGACTGACCTACAAAGTAGATTTTTTTTATGCACAAAATTTACTGATTCCAACACATTCTAATCCGAAGTCTTTTTTGAAGCACTAAGATTTTATGCCAAATTTGTCGGCTGAATTGTGTGGCATAATGATGAATAAATGTTAAAAGTACACATTGTTGTCGCTGATTGCCTAGCATCAGTTTTGTTAACACAAGTATGCTTTTCATCTTCATATACTTTGCCATTATTTAAACATAAAAATCATCTTTTGGCAATCACACATTTGCTGTGTCTGCTAATTTATACAGCACACTGCTAAGCAAGTTTTCATGAGTAATCTGTTTTAGAAGTTCAGACGAAAATCAAAGCAATTCTTCCCATTAGAAATGATGAACCTCAAATTAATTTGTTCCGGAGACCCAAAAATAACACAACACAATTTATATTTGCATGATTATAGTTTTACATACAGAAAACAATGTGAAATATGTATAAATGATGGATGTAATGTATAATTCAGGTGTGCACAAAGTGGGGCCAAATTGAGCCTGCCAAGTCGTTTTGGTTTGGCCCGCCAAATGGTTTCCCACATTTTATACATATTCATACCGACCTCTTTCAAGCTCACACAATTGTAGGGATAACTTGTTGCCGTCGATCGAATGTGATGAACTCTGCTACATTACATTTGTTGATATGGTTCTAAACTAAGGGTGTCAAACTTGTTTCATTGAGGGCCACGTCTCAGTTACGACTACCATTAGAGGGCCGCTTGTAACAACAAATATTATATGAATTTGCCTATTCAGTTGAATATTATATATACAATTTATGTCCACTGTAAAAAGAAATTTAGATTTTTACAATAAAAAACTGGCAACTCAGTTACCAGAACTTTACTGTAAAATCTACACTTTGTACAACATATTACTGTACTGTAAATTGAAAAACGGTACCAATATTTGTTTTCTGAAAAAAAAAATGGGAGCTTTGTCGCCAGAATTTTTTGTAAAATTCGTGGTGTTTTTTTTTTTACAACATATTAGTGTTAATGGAAACACAGTACTACTGTTTTTTTTAATTCTGGCAACTGAAATGGCAGTTTTTTTACAGTAAAAAAGTATGGTACCGGTAGTCATAGACTGTAAAACAACAACCGTAGATTTTACAGTAAAAAATCTGGCAGCTCAGTCGACGAGACGTGCTTACATGACACTAGACTTTTATCATAAAAATTACTTACACCGTTTTTCACTTAACAGTACACTGTAAATGCTAGGGTAAAATTCCAGTGACTGAACTGCCATTCTTTTCCCCTGAAATCCACAGATTTACAATGCATTACTTTACAGGAAAAAACAAGTGTCCATTTTGCAGTAATGAAAAAAAGGGACGCTCAGTCATCAGAATCTTACTGTAAAAATAACCATGGTACCGTTTTTCCATTTAGAGGTCTTACGTGTAAAAAACACCTTAAATTTTATGGTAAGTCTCTTCTCAACTGAGCTGCCAGTTACTGTGACATTTTTTTATTTACAGTAATGTAAAAATTATCTGGAGTGTCACCAGAATTTTATTGTAAAATTTACTGCGTTTTTTACACTGGATTACTGTAAACAGGGAGAAAGTTATTTTTAAGGTTTTTTTGCAGTGTATTACTGTAAATGGAAAAATAAAACTGGTGACAAAAATGCCATATTTTAAACTGTAAAATCTAGTGCTATTTTTTTTACAGTGCATTACTTAAAAAAAAATCACGTTAAAACATTTTTCCATTTACAGTAATTTGGAGTAATAACCACTGTAAATTTTACAATAAAATTCTGGTAAAAAAGCTGCCAGTTTTTTTTACTGTGAAATCTACAGATGTTTTGTTTTTGTACAGCGCATTACTGTACTGTAAATAACATTTTTTTTCCACAACTTAAATCAGTCACCAGTATTTTACTGTCAAAAAAAAAGTGGGATTGTTTTTGCCTTTACAGTAATTTGATGTGAAAAACACCATACATTTTACAGTGAAATAGTTGTCACCAGACTTTTATCGGAACATTTTTGGTGTTTTTTACACTGAATTACTATGAAATGGGCGGGAAAAAAGGTTATTTTTAGGGTTAAAATCAGGTGACTGCTACCATTTTTTTTGTACAGTAAAAATCTACAAAAAAATGTACACTCTAAAGTGGGATGAATGAAGTCAATGGTTGCCAAAGTACCACCGCGGGTTGCACATTTTGCCTCATTTTTTATTAGTTTGTGGCATATTGGGAGGATCAAATTATACACAAATAGAGCAAAAAGAGAAAATAAAGCTTTGCATTTTAAATTTAGTGTTTAATATTTTTACTAAATAAAAAAACAAAGACCTGTAAATATTTCTACATATTCCTGTTAAAAACATACTTTTTACATGAAGTTTAAAAAACGGCATATGAGAAAGAACTTTGTCATTATGGTCACATTATGCACGGTCACGCGGCGATATGCTGACGTTTGACCTTTGCCGTCCGAGAGCGTCACAGTTAATGATTGCTGCCGAGTGAAGACTCGAGAAGGTGCTAGAAGTCCTTCTAGTGCGTCTTCTAGCATGGCTGCAGCGGCACGGCAGGGTGAGACGTCCCGACCACACATGGACCTCAGGGGGAGGATCGCAGAACTTTTCACCTGGTGAGTGACCTCATCACGCCCTGGTCTTCACCTCTGGAGTGTAAACCTCTGTATGTGTGTGTGTGTGTGTGTGTGTGTGTGTGTGTGTGTGTGTGTGTGTGTGTGGTGTGTGCGTGACAGGCAGCTGGCCAAGACGCTGGCCATGGGTCAGGGCCTGGCAGTGCTGGTGTGCGGCACGGCGGTCGCCTCGCAGTACCTGACCTCCGACTTCCACGTGGACACGCCCATGCTGCAGAGCTTCCTCAACTACGTGCTCCTCAGCGCCACCTACGTTCCCATGCTGCTCTGCAGACCAGGTGACGCACCGATCGCTTCATTAGCATCCTTGCGATACCATCTGCGCACTCTCACCTTATAGTGGTAGACCACCACCATGTATCTTGCCTGAAATGTTTGGCACCCGTGTCATCAAAGCAAGCGCACATTGTCCTTGTTGATTTATTAGCAACGTTCACGTTATCATTACACATATTTTATGACAAAGCTGTGACATCAAAGTGTCACCACTAGACCACAGCCGATCCATGACAATTCGCCACCTTGCTAAATTCTAAATATATATATGTATATATATTTTTTGATCGGAACTTAAATGAAAAAAGTGGTTTGATGGTGTTTTCTGCAGGAAGGAAAAAGGACTTGTTTGCACTGCACACCAAATCTGATATTTTTTATGATACAGATCGGATTTGTTGTGCCAGTCTAAACGCTCCAAAGTGCTTCAAATCTGATCTATTCAAGTCACATTCAGGCCACCTTGACTACGTTTACACTGTAGGACAAAGTGGCCCAAATCTGATTTTTTTAAATCTGTTTTTTTTCCAGCTGACTTTTTGCACTGCAAGTAAAATGTATTTTTTATCAGACTACAATGTATACGCACATGGGCCCCAATGTGGGCTTGATGTCACTTGCATGTGCAGTTGGATAGTAAAAACAAAAGAAGCTGACCGGGAGGAAGTCACTACTACTAGAAAATTAAATAAAAGTTGCCACACCTTAAAAGTAAGTGTTTTTTACATTAAAGTAATGTAATGTATGAATGGATGTATAAATAAATAATAAATAAATGGGTTGTACTTGTATAGCGCTTTTCTACCTTCAAGGTACTCAAAGCGCTTTGACACTACTTCCACATTCACACACACATTCACACACTGATGGAGGGAGCTGCCATGCAAGGCGCCAACCAGCACCCATCAGGAGCAAGGGTGAAGTGTCTTGCTCAGGACACAACAGACGTGACGAGGTTGGTACTAGGTGGGAATTGAACCAGGGACGCTCGGGTTGCGCACGGCCACTCTTCCACTGCGCCACGCCGTCCCAATATACATGTATATAGTGTAATATATTTGGGAAGGTTGTAATTAGGGATGTCCGATAACATCGGACTGCCGATATTATCGGCTGATAAATGCTATAAAATGTAATATCGGAAACTATCGGTATCAGTTTCAAAATTATCGATATCGGTTTCAAAAAGTAAAATCCATGACTTTTTAAAACACCGCTGTGTACACGGACATAGGGTGAAGTACAGAGCGCCAATAAAACTCAAAGGCACTTCCTTTGCGTGCTGGCCCAGTAGCATAATATCTACGGTTTTTCACACACACAAGTGAATGCAACGCATACTTGATCAATAGTCACACAGGTCACACTGAGGGTGGCCCTATAAACAACTTTAACACCGTTACAAATATGCGCCACGCTGTGAACCCACACCAAACAAGAATGACAAACACATTTCGGGAGAACATCCGCACCGTAACACAACATAAACACAACAGAACATATACCCAGAAACCCTTGCAGCACTAACTATTCTGGGACGCTACAATATACATCCCTGCTACCCCCTACACACCCCCCCCCACCACCACCACCCGAACCCCGCACACCTCAACCTCCTCATGCTCTCTCAGGGAGAGCATGTCCCAAATTCCAAGCTGCTGTTTTTAGGCATGTTAAAAAAAATAATGCACTTTGTGACTTCAATAATAGATATGGCAGTGCCATTTTTTTCCATAACGTGAGTTGATTTATTTTGGAAAACTTTGTTACATTGTTTAATGCATCCAGCGGGGCATCACAACAAAATTAGGCATAATAATGTGTAAATTCCACAACTGTATATATCGGTATCGGTAATTAAGAGTTGGACGATATTAGAATGTCAGATATTGGCAAAAAAGCCATTATCGAACATCTCTAGTTATAATATTAAGTAAAGGGGACATGATTTTTCGACTCACATGTAAGCAAATGCGCCACAGCGTCAATTACGGGCCTTCAACGTTGCTAATTCTTTGGAATCAAAATATGTATTCATGTCTTACATAAAGGCTGTTTGTGCACTACTGACAAGTGATGCACTGAAAATTCAACCGTCTTAAATAGACTTTGCTCACCTAAACAGGATGTTGTGGTAAAATATCAACTTCCGCTGGTGACTGTGTCTTTCCGGCGCAGACTGAAGTCACATTTGAAAAGATCGGATTCAGGACTACCTCCTGATGTGACCTGAATCTGATGGCAGATGATCAGATTTGAAGCACTTTGGAGCGTTTAGACTGGCAAAAAAATTCTGATATGTGTCACTTGAGGGAAAAAAATCTAAACGGTGCCATCAAAAGGTAGTCCTGAATCCGATTGGAATCTGATCTTTTCAAATGTGACTTCAGTCTAAACGCAATGAGACTTAAATGTGACATTTTCATCAACTTTGGGCGAGCTACGTCATTCGTGTGACACCCTTCTGACACCCCGGCCGCACTTCCTGCCCGTGTCCAGCAGAGGGGGTCAGAAACACACACACTGTAAATTGCATCAAGCCTCTCCTTCTTCGTCTAGTAATTTATTGTAGCCTTTTGGGTCTGCAAAGGAAGTCCACACCACCTCACTTTCTGTTTCTCACCTCACCAATTTCACTTGACAACTATTCAGTATCAATCACTTGGATGTGCTACTTTTGTTTAAACTTTCGTCAGTGGAGGTTCATATTTCATCACATCCGGTTTCAGTTTTTATTTGGGACCAAATTTTCGGTGCATCACTTGTCAACAGTGCACAAACAAAAGGCTATATGTGATATATGAATATATATTTTGATTCTGAATAAATTGCGATTGTTGAAAGACCAAAATTGACGCTGTGGCGAATTTGCTTTCATGTGAGTTCAAAAATAAATCTGTAGATCCAGGCTGATGTCAGTGACTCCTACTTAACTCACATTAAAATATTACAACCCTCCCTAATATATTACACTGTATACACCAGGGGTGTCAAACTCAAATACAGAGTGGTCCAAAATTTAAAACTGAACAAAACTGAACAAAACCTTTTAATACGGAACCAAACAAGTTTTGCATTGAATATTAAACAAGCAAGGCTTGTATAACTTTATAGTCACATGTATAATTGAGTTTCAAATTATAGTAATAATGATTAAAAAATATCAATGGCATATCAAATAAAATGTAAATAAAAATTGGGCAGGGCGGGGTTTGGTGGTAGCGGGGATGTATATTGTAGCGTCCCGGAAGTGTTAGTGCTGCAAGGGGTTCTGGGTATTTCTTCTGTTGTGTTTATGTTGTGCTACGGTGCGGATTTTCTCCCAAAATGTGTTAGTCATTCTTGTTTGGTGTGGCTTCACAGTGTGGCGCATATTTGTAAAGATGTTAAAGTTGTTTATACGGCCACCCTCAGTGTGACCCGTATGGCTGTTGATCAAGTATGCCTTGCATTCACTTGTGTGTGTTAAAGCCCCATGTATTATGTGACTGGGCCGGCACGTTGTTTGTATGGCGGAAAAGCGGACGTGACGACAGGCTGTAGAGGACGCTAAAAGTAGTGCCTTCAAAGCACGCCCCCAATATTGTTGTCCGGGTGGAAATCGGGAGAAATTCGGAAGAATGGTTGCCCCAGGAGATATTTGGGAGGGGCACTGAATTTTAGGAGTCTCCCGGGAAAATCGTGAGGGTTGGCAAGTATGAGTATCAGTGGTGAATGTAGTGTTACAGAGGCATCGCCGCTGTATAATTCCGGCGGGCCAGCTCTAATCTTAATTTGATATTACCTCAAGGGCCAAATGAAATTACACAGCTTTAAATTGTGGTTTCAGACAAGAAATTACTAATATATACATTTTTCCATTAGAGCGCCAAGAATGATGTATCCAAGGGGGTGAATGACTAAAAAAATAGAGAAGCACTGTCATAGTTTAACATGACAATATTGGAGCCTCCTAGGGTTTTTGCAGACTGGTGATGTGTTCAAGTTGAGTGTTGGTGTTCTTGCAAAGAGTCCAAATTGCTTTCAACCAGGTGTTCCCCTTTAAAATGGGAGGGGTTGGAAATCTCTTTCAGATTGTGAGGAGTCGCTGGTTCAAGTACTTTCTGCTGGGCCTGGTGGACGTGGAGGCCAACTACGCTGTGGTCAGAGCCTACCAGTACACCACCCTCACCAGTGTGCAGGTGGGCCACAGTACCACAAAGTACTACAAAGTACCACAAAGTACCACAGTGCTGCGTACTGTCAGACCTCTACTGTGTTCTTCGGACTGAGCATGTTTGTTTTGGGCCGGCAGCTGCTGGACTGCTTTGTTATCCCAGTGGTGATGGTTCTTTCCTACTGGGTTCTGAAGACCCGATACCGGCCTGTCCATTACGTGGCCGTGTGCATCTGTCTGCTCGGTGTGGGCGCCATGGTGGGGGCTGACCTGCTGGCTGGGAGGGACCAAGGCTCCAGTAAGAAGACTTTGTTTCCCTCGCTGACCGTCAAGTCCATCCACCAACTTAGTCAAGATGTTGAACCTTCTAAACGTCTGCTTTCAGCCGCCAACTTGCTGCTAGGTGACGGCCTGGTGCTGCTCAGCGCCACGCTCTACGGCGTGTCCAACGTGTGTCAGGAGTACACGGTGAAGAAGCACAGCCGGGTGGAGTTCTTGGGCATGGTGGGCCTCTTTGGCACCGCCATCAGCAGCGTGCAGATGTAAGTGTGCTCAGTTATGCAAGTGTGCAAATGGAAGTATACTGATGCAAGTGTTCATATGTAAGTGTTCATATGTAAGTGTTCATATGTAAGTGTTCATTTGTAAGTGTGCATATGTAAGTATGCTCAAGTGGGCATATGTAAGTATCCTCAATTATGCAAGTATGCATATGTAAGTATGCCCAATTATGCAAGTGTGCATATGTAAGTATGCCCAATTATGCAAGTGTGCATATGTAAGTATGCCCAATTATACAAGTGGGCATATGTAAGTATGCCCAATTATGCAAGTGTGCATATGTAAGTATGCCCAATTATACAAGTGGGCATATGTAAGTATCCTCAATTATGCAAGTGTGCATATGTAAGTATGCTCAAGTGTGCATATGTAAGCATGCTCAATTACGCAAGTGTGCATATGTAAGTATGCTCAATTATGCAAGTGTGCATATGTAAGCATGCTCAATTACGTAAGTGTGCATATGTAAGCATGCTCAATTACGCAAGTGTACATATGTAAGTATGCTCAATTACGCAACTCTGCATATGTAAGCATGCTCAATTATGCAAGTGTGCATATGTAATCATGCTCATTTATGCAAGTGTGCTTATGTAAGCATGCTCATTTATGCACGTTTGCTTATGGAAATGTGCTGAATTATGCAAGTGTGCTTATGTAAATGTGCTCAATTATGCAAGTGCACATGTAAGTATGCTCGATTCTGCAAGTGTGCATATGTAAGTCTACTGATACTAGTGCACATATGTAAGTATGCTCAATTATGCAAGTGTGCTTCTGGGAATATGCTCAACTATGCAAGTGTGCGTATGTAAGTATGCTCAATCATGCAAGTGTGCTTCTGGGAATATGCTCAACTATGCAAGTGTGCATATGTAAGTATGCTCAATTATGCAAGTGCATATATATGTAAGTATGCTCAATTATGCAAGTTTGCATATGTAATTATGCAAATGTGCATATGTAAATGTACTCAAGTGTGCATATGTAAGTATACTGATGCAAGTGCACATATGTAAGTATATTCAATTATGCAAGTGTGCATATGTAAGTATACTGATTCAAGTGCACATATGTAAGTATGCTCAATTATGCAAGTTTGTATATGTAAATATGCTCAGTTATGCAAATATGCTTCTGTGAATATGCTCAATTATGCAAGTGTGTGTATATGTAAGTATGCTCGATTATGCAAGTGTGCATATGTAAATGTGCTCAAATATGCAAGTGTGCATATGTAAAAGTATACTGATGCAAGTGCACATGTGGAGGTATGCTCAATTATGCAAGTGTGCATATTTTTGTATGCTCAATTATGCAAGTTTGTATATGTAAATATGATCAATTATGCAAGCGTGCCTCTGTGAATATGCTCAATTATGCAAGTGTGTGTATATGTAAGTATGCTCGATTATGCAAGTGTGCATATGTAAATGTGCTCAAATATGCAAGTGTGCATATGTAAAAGTATACTGATGCAAGTGCACATGTGGAGGTATGCTCAATTATGCAAGTGTGCAGACGTAAGTGTGCTCAATTATGCAATTGTACAGATGTAAGTGTTCATACTTAAGTGTGCATATGTAAGTGTACTGTAATGGACGGAGTGGGAGAGTGGCCGTGCACAACCCGAGGGTCCCTGGTTCAATCCCCACCTAGTACCAACCTCGCCACGTCCGTTGTGTCCTGAGCAAGACACTTCACCCTTGCTCCTGATGGGTGCTGGTTAGCGCCTTGCATGGCATCTCCCTCCATCAGTGTGTGAATGTGTGTGTGAAGGGGTAAATGTGGAAGCGCTTTGAGTACTTTGAAAGTAGAAAGGCGCTATACAAGTACAACCCATTTATCATTATTTACTGATGCAAGTGTTCATACAGTATATAAGTAAGTGTGTTATTATATAAGTGAAGATGCAAACATGTCAGTTATTTGTTTCTTCATTTTAGGATCATCTTGGAGCGCCACCAGTTGGCCGCCATCCGTTGGAGCTGGCAAGTGGGTGAGTGTGAGCGACACTACATCACATGACCTATTATTACCAGCATGCATCGCTCCTGACTCTGAATGTTTCTTCCTCTCCAGCGCTCCTCTTGGCCGTGTTTGCGTCCTGCATGTTCGCCTTGTACAGCTTCATGCCCGTGGTGATGAAGAAGAGCAGCGCCACCGCCGTCAACCTCAGCATGCTGACCTCTGACCTCTTCAGCCTCTTTTGTGGCATCTTCCTCTTTCACTACAGCGTGAGTGATGATGACTAACTTACCCAGCAGGTCAGAGTGACACTAAAGAGTTAATAATTGATTGTTGCTGTTAGCACTTTGCACACAGAGTATCAAATCTGGTTAGGATTTAGAATTCAGACGTGAGGCTCAAGGTTGACTTATGATTAGAGTTCTTTTTAGGTTGAAAGTTTTTTGGGGGAATTGTGTCTATCGTTCACAATCCTTATGGGAGACAAGGACACATGTTTTGTATGTATTCTAACTCATAAAAAAAAAACAGCTAGAGTCAGCTAACAATGGAGGCAATGGGAATCGCTCCATTCCGCCTGTAATGCATTCTACAAAACATCCATCAACGTTTTATATACACACTGTAAGTATATATGTAATGTAGTAACATTCATAATAACATGTAATATTTACTTATTTTGCTCATTTTAACCATACGGCGGCGTGTTAATTTCACAGACGCTTTACCATGTGCGCTCTTCCCTTCATAACAGCAATACTACTAATCATGTCAGACTTCGTGACTGCTTTGGGACAAATGATGATGCAGAACCTTATATTTTTGAGCCTGAAAATAAGGAGGATGAGATGTACGTTGTAGTTACAGAGTGATAAGCATATCCAGCAAGTAGCAGTGTTGCTAAGTGCTAAATAAGAAATATAAACTATGAACATAATGCAACAATCCCTTACTGTGTAATGTCTGCTCTCACTGGAATGCCAACTGATGGGATATTTATATCTTCCCTGTTTAGATGAATAACTAATCACAATCCTCACGCAGGAAACAAAATAAGCGGATTTTCGAACCTTTCTCGCCATATCAAGGTCTGAATTGAATGTCGAATTTGACCAACTTCTCGGTGTATGGCCACAACATTCTACTTTCCAGGTGAGAGGCATTATTTATCATCAGGAATTAAGTTTAACCAACTCAGAGGCGGGCTTCACGGTGGCAGAGGGGTTAGTGCATCTGCCTCACAATACGAAGTTCCTGCAGTCCTGGGTTCAAATCCAGGCTCGGGATCTTTCTGTGTGGAGTTTGCATGTCCTCCCCGTGAATGCGTGGGTTCCCTCTGGGTACTCCGGCTTCCTCCCACTTCCAAAGTCATGCACCTGGGGATAGGTTGATTGGCAACACTAAATTGGCCCTAGTGTGTGAGTGTGAATGTTGTCTGTCTATCTGTGTTGGCCCTGCGATGAGGTGGCGACTTGTCCAGGGTGTACCCTGCCTTCCGCCCGATTGTAGCTGAGATAGGCGCCAGCGCCCCCCGCGACCCCGAAAGGGAATAAGCGGTAGAAGATGGATGGATGGATGGAACTCAGAGGCGATATAGCAGCACGAGCTGGTTCGCTCTCTGTGATCCCTGTGCTGCTAAAAGTAGTTCCTTAATGTTAGCGCTTATAATAACATTGCTAACGCTTAGTTAATATTCAACTATGAGATGAAAATAGAGTATTGTTGGCAGTTTTGGGATGTTTTTAGAGGGCATATAATTTTAATTAGCTTTGTTGGCCCTTTTCATCCGTGCCTTATATTAAAAATATGAATGCATAAAATAAAAGCAAATCTCACATAAGGATTGTGAAAGATAGACGCAGTTCTAAAAAGGGTCACTTCCTCTTTCAGGCTATGAGTGGGTTGAAGCTGGGTTAGGGTTAATAATGTTGGAGCTTGGATAAGGTTTTGAATAGCGGAGTTAGGGTTAAATGTAGTATTGGGTTTGGGCTTCATTTGGTGTGGATTCCAGCACGTTTGCGCTATAATTGGGGTCGGATTCAGGACTAGTGCCAGCGTCGGGGTTTGGACTCAAGCGAGACTCAAGGTTAGAATTCAAATTTTTTCTTTTGATTAGGGCCGTATGCTGACCATTCCCATCACATGTAGAAATGTATATTTTTATAAAATATTTTTTGGCGAATGCTATCGACCATTTTAATTAACACAATATTTAAACTACTTCATTATTGTATTTTATTACATAGAATTGTTGAGCAAAACAATACTTAGTAGTGACTATCTACTACCCATTGAAATGTTTTGGTGTTTACCCTCAGTCCACCTGTGCCGAAGGAATTATTTTCTGAATTTGTAAACATTGAGAAAATATTGTCCTTCCATTCTTCATGCTAGTGTATCACCCTTGGTATCAACACCACCAATTCATGGTTCTAACGCTTATGAATCTATGTGTTCATTACATGTTAATAACTGCTTATTTACTGTAACACTTAAACATTAAGCACTTATTTCTTATTGTTGTTTAAGGCCAGTTTAGCTGTTAACTTAGCATGCCTGCTGCTGGATTTCTCTTGGTGTAACATGTTTAACCTCGCCCTCCAGTGATAATAAAACTTATATTATTTCTAATTTAGGATTGGGTCTTGGGGTCAGAGTGAGGGTGGTGATTAAAGTAATAAAGTAACTCTCCCTCCCCCTTAGTTCTCTGCACTGTACCTGGTGTCATTGGTGGTCATCCTCATTGGGTTCACCACCTTCAATGCTGTGCCCACGCCCACAAGCCCCGAACCAACCTGCCAGGCAGGTCGCAATGCCAACACCGTTGTCAACCCCGCCAAACAGGAAGAGGAGCAAAAGAGAAGCACTGATGTCATACTCTGCACTAAAATGTGAAAAAGTATTTGTTTTACTTCATTACATTGTGACTAATTTTGTTTATTCAAACTTTTACACAGCGTTCCAGTTTTATTGTAATTTATTACAGTTTAGGTCAATCCAAAAATGACAACTTATGCCTGATAGGCAGCAATATACATAAAATGCATTTCAATAAAACCATAAAAATCACATTAATCTACACAAGATAAATGGTTAAATAAAGATTAAAAATTGTCATGTGATAAATTCATTGGAAGTGTTCAAACACCAATATAGTCAAGCTTTTTAAACCGCTTGTCAGCTAAAAGACAGGAAGTAGAATCATTCACCAGCCACCAGCCACTTCATTAGGTACACTATCTTATGGACCCAATGTAAACTAACATGTTTATTACTCCACTTTATAACATTTTGGTTATCTTACTGAGCTGCAGAAAATGATCAATGAAGAGAAACTCCAGGTGTCTGCTGAGGCACGTGGTGGTGCACAACCACTTGTAGTGGAAGTCATGAGCTTTGGGACCCTCAGGCGGTGTTCCCTGTGGGGGTCTCAGGGAAGTCCAGAGACTCTTGAGAGGACTGCTCGTCTGGCAGTAGCTCCTCTTTGTCACTGAGGAGATAATGTGTCGCATGTCAGCATAAAACTCCACCCACAACCTCAGGTCAGAGCGCCACCTACCTGATAATGGAGGAACTGCGGGAGAACGGCAGGCGTCTCAGCATAGTGGCGATGATGAGCGCGGTCACCAGCAGGACGCAGATGGCCGCCAGCGCCAGCAGGACAAAGAAAGCTGCAAAAAGGAGGACGCTGATGAAGAAAAGTCTTCAGTCATGACCATGGAACCGCAGAACCAGAACCCACCTGCAGTCCAGCGACTCCGCCCTCTGTTCAGCCCCTCAAAGGCACCTGAGGAACCAACAGCGTCAACATGGGAAGAGACAGGAACTGCGGCGTCAAAATAAAAGCGCACCCACCGTCCGTGCTGCAGCGAGCCATGCACTCCTCGGTGCTCTTGTAGCGGTTCCGGTTTCCATGGCAACCTCCGTAAACAAAGGGCTTGCAGCTGTCGGTGTAGCCATCGTAGTAGTAGGCGGGGAAGGCGGCGCGACAAGGACCCGGGTCAGGAGCAGACTCGCACTCTTCTGAGGATATGAAAACATTTCATGTCACTAGTAATATTTAGTGGTCAGTGAAGTATTAGATTACCTGAGGGTTGGCCGTTAGATGGCAAAATTCTCTTGGACGTCAACACGGTCACTGCAGGACAGACAAGTTAGGAAGTGACGGTGGCGTGTGAGCGAGTCACAGCACTGACCTTGGCAAGAGTCTAAGCAGCGCTGTTGGCTCTCATAGTTGTTCTTGTTGCCTCTGCAGCCGCCGTAGATAAACGCCTTGCACACCCCCGCCTTCCTGTCGTAGTACCAGTGTCTGAAGGCCGCACGGCAAGGCCCCGCCTCTGGGTGTGCCTCGCAGCTCTCTGATTGGCCCACAGCGAGCACACGCCGCCGTCACAACCACAACTATCAAACTGCTCAAGACCTCACTACAACTCTGAATTAACTTGGTTAGGACACGGCCTGCATGAATTAAGTCAACTGTGTGAAGCGCTACACTAGCAAGGGTAAATGTCTTAAAGTGGGAAAGGTTCCACTTCTTATTTTGCTGTTGAGCGTTAACAAAATAACAATTTGAACATACCAGAATATTCTTCAGAAGACATCACTGGAGGAGAAAGAAGTCACATGACACAACAGTTACACACCTTGTTTACAGACCTCATTCCCACACATGTTAAACATCAACTTGTTCTGTTGTCCCACCAATCAATCATTGATCAATAATGTTTCAATAAAAAAAAAACAAGAGCAAGATTCACTCAGCTGTCACCTTTTTCATCAGCGACATCATCGTTCTGTACCGCTGTAACACACACACACACACACACACACACACGTTAGGGTTCATCTGCTTTTGATTCTGTGCTTGTGTTGCATTCAAGTTTGCTGGGAAGTTGGGAATATTACACTTGGAGATCAAACCTTTCAAAAACAAAAAAGTGTGATGATGTGTATAGATAATTAGCAAGTACAATTAATTTCAAATCAGGTTGGACAATTTTTCTGGAATGCAAAATCAGCCATGTTTTAAGAGATTTTAAACAAGACAAATGACGTCATGTAAACATTTAAAAAGGTAAATGTGCCCAATATTTACCTGGATAGTTGAAGGGCAGAACCATCCGAGCAGATTTCTGCTGATTGGGAAGCTCTGACACATCTGGGAGGACGGAACCTAAGGACAAGACCAGAGACATTTTTAGTCTTCAAAGTCTCTAAACTAAAACACTTTTTTTTTTTTTAAATCGTGAAAATAATATAAAGGATTTATGATTGCAATAAAATATAAATAATATTACTTTGATTAATAACTATTATTTTTAATACAATCTCCCAGAATGAAACACTGCCCCCGCCTGGTCAAAAAAAGTTAGTAGCAATGTTGCCAGGAAGTTGTGTAACTTTTGAGGACATTTTAACAAGTCTATCTTTCATTCTTTGTTGGCCAGACAGCTGTGACCTCTGACCTATAACAACCCCCCTCCCCCTCAGCAGTAGTGGAGCCTGAGGCAGCCCTCTCCTGCATGAAACATGAGGCTCTGTGGCGCAATGGATAGCGCGTTGGACTTCTAGTGATTGCTGAGGCCATTCAAAGGTTGTGGGTTCGAGTCCCACCAGAGTCGACATTTTGATGTTTTGTCAACAATTGCTGACGTGAACGGACATGACCAAACATGTGACCTGTGACTCCGCTGCAGGTGGTCTGGCACTCTTCCAGCGTGTCGAAGTTGTTGTCGTTGGCCTCACAGCCGCCATAGGTGAAGCTGCGGCACGTCTGGTTGGCCACGTCGTAGTAAAACTTGGGGAAGGCCGCGCGGCACGAGCCAACTTTCATGGGCTGCCGACAGAGAGCTGCAACAACATCACACACGTTACACTCTGATTACATGAAAATGAATGCTGCATGAAGAAAATGGTAGTGTGTAATGTGCCTGCCAGGCCACTAGGTGGCAATGTCTAATAAACACTGATCTTTATTGTGTCAATTGTTAAGATGACTACAAATATTTGACTTCCACATAAGTGAAGCAACAAGAAAGTTAGTGACCAAAATACTTTTTTTTAAAGAACATGAAAACAAAACTAGGGGACTTGTTTGTTATAAAAATACCTTTTTGTTTTGACGCTTCAAAAAGTAAAACCAGAGTTTATTCAATTTGATATAAAAAGGCAAATATTTATTTTAAGGATACAAACCTTTTAAATATGGCAATATATCGCACTTCTTTTTATTAATAAAAAATAAATAAGATTGTAACTTAGAGACGTGTCAGTGCAGGGTTGTTGGTTAGTCAATAAAATCCACTACACCTCCCTGATACCAAAGTACATGTGACCGCCATAACCACAACACCAGGGGGAGCTCTAAAAACCACGTTAAACCCCAGATTCCAATCTAACAAAAGGTCTTAACGCCTTCTCCTTCTATGCCACATCAATATGGAATGCACTCCCAAAAGGTGTAAAAGAAATGAATTGATTAACGTGGACCCCGACTTAAACAAGTTGAAAAACTTATTCGGGTGTTACCATTTAGTGGTCAATTGTACAGAATATGTACTGTACAATCTACTAATAAAAGTATCAATCAATCAAAAAAGTGCATCTCTACCCTCCTTCAAAACCGCAACTTCAACCCTAAACTAACACCCTCCCCCCACCACATCCCACATCTTAAATAATCAAATGTATATACTTATTATGATTTTTGATCTCTCCATGTCCACTACTCGCTGTACATATCCTACCAAGTAAGACCTACACTGTTTCAATGTCCATTTCTCAGATGCTGCAATTGTTGATGATTGAAGTGCTGATATCAACCAACCCTAACCTCCCCCCCCCCCCCCCACACACACACACACACACATCTCACCCCCCAGATTGTAAATAATTAAATGTATATACTCTGATGATTAACCTGTGTGATGACTGTATTATGCTGATAGTATATATTTGTACAATAATTAACGTGGACCCTGATTTAAACAAGTTGACCAATTTATTCGGGTGTTACCATTTAGTGGTCAATTGTACAGAAAATGTACTGTACGATCTACTAATAAAAGTCTCAATCAATCAGTCAAAAGCAAGGCAGCTAAAAACGTGGAGTTCAAAAGCAGCGCAACGGTGACCAGTAGGGGTCACTGTGGTAGAAGAAAGATGACACATATACAATATACAGTAGGGTTGTACCATACCAATATTTTGTGGGTTTCCATAATATTATTTTGAAAAGTAGGGACCAGAAAAAAACGGTCATTTTTGCTTTCATTCTAACAGAAAATCTTATGATGCATTAAACATACTTCTTATTGAACAATGTACAATTGTACATATAGCCTGCCATAATCTAGGATTAAGCTAATATATAATAGAAATGTTTGACATTAAATTTGTCCTGATTTAGTGTTGCCACTTTTGGTCTGTGCTTTAAGACAAGTACAATCATTAGTAAATACTGAAAATACTACAGCTAAAAGTACATTGAAAAGACATGTGCTTTAACAGGTAAACAAAATTGCTGGTTTTTGCCATTCTTGCTCTCCACAGGGTTTCTGCTTGTATGTGCTCCGTGTGTGCGTGTTGACACACACAGCTTGGCTCTGTAACTATGTTTACACTGCACAACAAATATTGCCCTCAAGTGACAGATCTTTTTGCCAGTCTAAATGCTCCAAAGCGCTTCAATTTTTGGCATCAGATACAGGCCACTTCGGGAGGTATTCCTGAATCCCATTGGAATCTGATCTTTTCAAATGTGACTTCAGGGCAAGCTACATCACTCGTGTGCAAGTGTGAAAGATGCAGTCGCCAACAGAAGTTTAATCACAACATCCGGTTTCAGTGAGCAAAGTGTTTAAGACAACCACATTTTCAGTGCATCACTTGTCAGTAGTGCACAAATAGTCTATATGTAATATACAAATATAAATTTTGATTCCAAAGAAATAGCGATTGTTGAAAACTGGAATTGATGCTGTGGTGCATTTGTTTACATGAGAGTTGGAAAATAAATCTCCCGTACATTATATCACTTTTATTTATTTTCGTGTAAAAAAACATTTATTTTTAAGGTGTGGTGACGTATTTTATTTTGTAATAGTAGAAACTTCGTCCTGGTCAACTTCCTTTGTTTTTACTTTATCGAAGTGCACATGCAAGGGATGTCGAGGCCACATTGGGGCCTGTGTGTGTTTACACTGGAGTCTGATCAAGATCACATTTAACTTGCATTGTCAGCTGGAAAAAAAAAAAATCAGATTTCAAAAACATCAGATTCAAGCCACTTTGGCCTGCAGTCTAAACTGGCGAAAAACAAAAAGGTATTTTTCAAAGGCAGTATAGTAACTTTTTAATTCATTAATACCGCAGTACTTTATTAGTAGTGGTGTACCGTACAACCCCAATACAATATTATCAGCACACTAAAGCGGTAACTTTATGTAAACATGTAGCATAGCTTATGACGTCTGCTTCACGCTGACAATCTGATTGGCTCAGGGATCTTGTGACACACCAGCTTCATCCAATCAGCTACTACCTGCTTACTCCCCAACACCAACGTACACTGCATCAAGTCACCTCTGTGCGGGTACAGACTACAGAAGCCACCAGGATGAAAACAAGCCCAAAGATTTGCAAAGAGGCGACGTCACACACCCAAACTATTGACCCGGACCAGGAAGACCTGGAACAATGAAAAATGTGTCGAGTTCTGGAAAGATTAGAACCAGACTAACCGGAGCGACAAGTAAATTAAGGCTCGGCTTACTCTCTGGATGGACAAGTTCCGGGCTGATTGTGTAAAGACAACAAGAACATGAAATAAAGATAACTTCCTGGTGACATTGCATGAAAACATAGCACATAGAAAGACCTCCACACCTTTCAAAATAAGACTACAACTAGTTTGGAAGCTTTTCCACAATAACACAAACCAACTGTTTGGTAAAATTCTATTTATTTTTACACTATCGAGAAATCAGTCTGTTGATGCCTTCCTCTTTCCCTCACACACCTTCAACTACCTCCGCCAATGCAGTTATGTTGTTTTTCTGGTTTGTTTGATAAATAAGTAGATACGTCACGTTACCTTTTAGCTGCGTGCCTAAACTAGACACAAAATGTCAGGGTAATCCAATGTTGTTGGTACGGAAACTAAAACAAGAATGTTGTGCTGATTAGCTCGTAAAATACACCACACAGTTGAAAACACCAGGATTAATATTTCACAGATTTGTTGCCCCCGTTTGTACGTTGTAAGTACACCGCATGAAAGCAGGTGGATAAATGAGCAAATGATGATTTATTTTGATTTCATGGGAAAGTGGCCCTTTCTAAGATGGCTGCCATGATGGAGGCACAACACTTACAGTACATTGGCTGCTACAATGCGCTGGCATGCATGCGTGTGTGTGTGTATTATATATATATATATATATATATATATATATATATGTTTTCTAGCAGTGAAGTACTTTTGTGAGGGCCAATTAATTTTTTTAATCAAAAATATTCAAATTCAACTATTTGGTGCTCCTTCACATCGAGAGGAGCCAGATGAGGTGGTCTGGGCATCTGGTCAGGATGCCACCCGAAAGCCTCCCTAGGGAGGTGTTTAGGGCACGTCCGACCGGTAGGAGGCCACGAGGAAGACCCAGGACACGTTGGGAAGACTATGTCTCCCGGCTGGCCTGGGAACGCCTCGGGATCCCCCGGGAGGAGCTGAACGAAGTGGCTGAGGAGAGGGAAGTCTGGGCTTCCCTGCTTAGGCTGCTGCCCCCGCGACCGGACCTCGGATAAGCAGAAGGAGATGGATGGATGGAACTATTTGGTGCACTTGCAGATAGCCAAAATGATGCCCAAAACAAATTAAAACCTGCTACCCAAAACAATCTACCTTTTTTTTTTTTCCAAATAAGAGGAGATATATAACCTTAGCGGAAAATATAGCCACAAACATTTGTACAACACCTTTAACATATCAGTATGTGGGATGAAATGATGGAATGGTTTATGTAAAGAAGTCCAACCATGTACTAATAAGATCCATTTTCAGAGGCTGTTCCAAGTTAAAACTATTTACAACCCCGGAAGGTAGAAAATGGATGGATGGATAAGACATTATTCACCTCCTTATGTGAATCATAACTGAACTATTTATTAAGAAATCTAAGACGTAACTAGCAAATGTAATGTATCTTGTAACTGTATACATGCTCAAAATAAACTTAGAACATGGAAGATCCCGTCACACCGTAGGAAGGTTAAACCAGTGTTTTTCAACCTTTTTTGAGCTAAGCTACATTTTTTCCATTTAAAAAATCCAGGGGGAGACTATCCCATCCTCGTCGCCGTTGTTCTGTGCCAAATTTGTCACTTATCAGCAATATAAGCCTAATAATTCAACAAAAGAAAGCTTATTGTCTTTTTCTGCCTTTTATTCCCGCTCTTACTTTTTCCACTTCCAGGTGTCCAACACAACACATGTCATCATAGCCTGTGTCCCCCGCCCTTAAGTTCCCCTTACAATGGTTCCAGTATTGTCCTGTGACTCGAGTAACCAATACATGACAGACACTACCAGCAGAAAATGTAAAAAAACAACAACTCAATAGTGTATATTGACAATATAAAGTCCATCCATCCGATTTATAATGCTTGTCCCTCTCGGGAAGGCGGAGTACACCCTGGACAGTCGTTCACATCTAACACCTGACGCAATTGTTCAATATGACTTCAAACCATAACCATCAATTATTTTGTCTCAAAGTAGGCTTACAAAGCAATGAGCTACAAGCTGCCACCTACTGGTTACGGAAGAGTATTACAGGGTTACTCTGCTGATCTACAGACAGCACAGTCACTCTACAACGGCACATTGTTTGCGAAATACAATTAATGGTTTGCAAAAAATGTTTTTCCGATCAATTAAGTTAAATTGCCTAATTTCTCACGGTACGCTAGTGTACCGTGGCACAGTGGTTGAAAAACACGGAGCTAAACAACCTTTTTTTGTTTACTTTTCTTGACTTTAACATAGAAAAAACAAAAGGGAATTGTTAGCAATACTGCTAGCTGTTTTATGTTAGCATTGTTTGATCATCATTTCACCCCTCCTACTAACCGTATAATAAAGTCAATATTTTTAAATAAGTACTACACTAAATGAGCTAAAAATATATTAGTTTTAAAGATGGCCAATGGACAAAATGAAGTACATAAGACAGGGGTTTTACAACTATGGACGCGGCAGCCATTTTGTATGTTAATAGGCTAAGTTATCTAAAACAAAAAACTTTGCATAATAGCTGAGGAAGCAAATTAGTTTAATAACTAATAGTACATATTACTGATTCATTTCGGGGTTGTTGTTTTTTTAAACAGGCCTAAAAATGGTCCCAGAGCCTCACTTTGGACATCCTCGTCAAAAGCATAGGAAGGTTAAACAACCTTTTTTTTGTTTACCTGTCTTGACTTTAACATAAAAAAACAAACAGGAAGTGTTAGCAATACTGCTAGCTGTTTCATGTTATCATTATTTGGCCATCTTTTAACCCCCTCCTACTAAACGTATAATAAAGTCAATATTGTTAAATAAATACTACACTAAATAAGCTAGAAATGCATTATTTTTAAAGATGGCCAATGGACAAAATGAAGTATTTAAGACAGGAGTTGTCAACTTTGAATGTGGCAGTGCTGGAGAGGATGTCAATCATCTGTTTGTGGAATGTGAGAGTGTACATGTGTTTTGGGAGGAGATCAGAGATTGGCTGAGAGACAAGGGTGAGGAGATGTCCCCATTCTCTATAGAAAAGATCACATTTGGTATTTTTGTGAACGACTAACATAGAAATGTTTGTCAACATTATTCTCCAGGCAAAAAATGTTCTCTATAAATGTTGATTAATGAAAGTTAGGCCTACATTTTCTATGTGGGTAAATGGGTTACAATTAGGGATGTCCGATAATGTCGGACTGCCGATATTATCGGCCGATAAATGCTTTAAAATGTAATATCGTAAATTATCGGTTAATGTTTCAAAATTATCCGTATCTGTTTCAAAAAGTTAAATTTACGACTTTTTAAAACGCCGCTGTGCACACGGATGTAGGGAGAAGTCATAATATCTACGGCTTTTCACACACACACAAGTGAATGCAAGACATACTTTAACACTGTTACAAATATGCGCCACACTGTGAACCCACACAAAACAAGAATGACAAACATATTTCGGGAGAATATCGCACCGTAACACAACAGAATAAATACCCAGAACCCCTTGCAGCATTAACTCTTCCAGGACGCTATACACCCCCACCCAGCCCCGCCCACCTCCCCATGCTCTCTCAGGGAGAGCATGTCCCAAATTCCAAGCTGCTTTTTTGAGGCATGTTAAAAAAAAATACTGCACTTTGTGACTTCAATATTAAATATGGCAGTGCCATGTTGACATTTTTTTCCATAACTTGAGTTGATTTATTTTGGAAAACCTTGTTACATTGTCTAATGCATCCAGCGGGGCATCACAACAAAATTAGGCATAATAATGTGTTAATTCCACGACTGTTTATATCGGTTGATATCGGAATCGATAATTAAGAGTTGGACAATATCGAAATATTGGATATCAGCAAAAAAAAGCCATTATCGGACATCTCTAGTTACAATCAATCAAATCTTGGAGAATGATTAAAAGTACAAAAGCCCTTAAATTGATATCCTTGCTAAAAACATTTAAAGTGATTTAGGTAGCCCTTTTTTTCTCTCTCTCTCATTTTTTAGTATTATTACTCTGTATTTGCTTTTGTTTTCTTTCCTTGATGTTGAAAGTGCCTCAAAGTTTGTGTGAAATATAAAAAGATGTTTATGTTCAATAAAAAATGTATATAAATAAAAATAAAAAACTGGATGCAGCAGCCCTTTCGTATGTTATTATGCTAAGGCTAAACTAGGTAAAACAACTTTGCATTATAGCTTTGGAAGCAATTTAGTTTAATAACTACTATTACATATTACTTGAAAGTAAGGCCTACGTTTTTTAATTGGCTGAATGTGTTACAATTATCAATCAAATCTTGGAGAATGATTAAAAGTGCAAAAGCCTTTAAATTGATATCCTTGTTAAAAACAATTTAAAGTGATTTAGATGGCCCTCCTCCCCCCATCCCCCTCATTTTTTAGTATTATTACTCTCTGTATTTGCTTTTTTTCCTTGACGTTGAAAGTGCCTCGACTTTTGTGTGAACTATAAATGTATATTTGTTGTTCAATAAAAAATAAATAAAAAATATATATAACATTTTGTATGTTACGATGCTAAGGCTAAGCTAGGTAGACAAAACAACTTAACGTTAAAGCTGAGGAAGCAAACTAGTTTAATAACTAATATTACATAATACTTGAAAGTAAGGCCGACATTTTTTAATTAGCCTAATGGGTTACGATTATCAATCAAATCTTGGAGAATGATTAAGACTACAAAAGCTTTAATATCAATATCCCCTTTTTGTTTTTTTCCCCCTCATATTTTTTAGTACTCTTACTCTTTGTATTAGCTTTTGTTTTCTTTCCTTGATGTTGAAACTGCCTCAACTTTTGTGTGAATTATAAATGTATTATGTTTTTTCCATCTATCCATTTTCTATCGCTTATTCCCTTTGGGGTCGCTGGTGCTGTCACGCCAAATGTCTTTCCCCCTATTTACTTGTTAACGCTATATTATAAAAAATATAACGCTATATTATAAAATAGAGATGTTTTGTTAACGATATATTATAAAAAATAATAATAATTAAAAAAAAAAAATGTACAAACACAAGCTATGGGATAAGGTAAGAGGAAACGTGAGTAAACGTGACCCTGGAAGTAAATGAGTTATCCCATAGCTTGTGTTTGTAAATTGTTTTAATATTTTTTTTATATTTTATAATATAGCGTTAACAAAACGTCTGTATTTTTATAATATAGCGTTAACAAAACGTCTGTGTTAATCATGACCCCGGAATTAAATGGGGGGGAAGGTTTTTGTAGGGGGGAAGAAATTTGGCGTGACAGCTCCTATCTCAGCTACAATCGAGCGGAAGGCGGTGTCACGCCAAATTTCTTCCCCCCCCCCCATTTACTTCCGGGGTCATGATTAATACAGACGTTTTGTTAACGCTATATTATAAAAAATAATAAAAAATATTAAAAAAACAATTTACAAACAAGCTATGTGATGACGCATTTACTTCCGGGGTCACGTTTCCTCTTACGTCATCCCATAGCTTGAGTTTGTAAATTGCTTTTTTTATTTTTATTTTTCTATAATATAGCGTTAAAAAGCGTCTGTATTTTTATAATATAATTATATATTTTTATAATATAGCGTTAACAAAACGTCTGTATTAATCACGATCCTGGAAGTAAATGGGGGGGAAGGTTTTTGTACGGGGGAAGAAATTTGGCGTGCCAGCGCCTATCTCAGCTACAATCGGACGGAAGGCAGCGTACACCCTGGACAAGTCGCCACCTGATCGCAGGGCCAACACAGATAGACAGAAAACATTCACACTCACATTTGTTGCTCAATAAAATAAAAATTAAAATAAATAAAAACTTTGGGTGCGGCAGCCATTTTGTATGTTATTTTGCCAAGGGTAAGCTAGGTAAACACAACTACTTTGCGTTATAACTGAGGAAGCAAATGATAACTAATATTACTGATTTTTATTTTTTTATTTTATTTTTTTATAACTAGCCTAAAAATGGTCCTCGAGCCTCACTTTGGACATCCACGTTAAAGGCGTTCCTTACCGTTGTTGGTGAGGTTGTTTCTTGGCTGAATTGTCAGAAGCGGCTCGACCCTCAGAGGCTTCTTCTTGCCGATTACTTGAAACTGTGAGCTGGGCTGCAGGACGCAGACGTCCTTGCCGTCTTTCAGGCAGGAGACCAGCACACACTGCGGGCTGCCGTCCATCGGGAAGCCGAGCAGGGCCAGCTGGCACTGGGGCTCCGAGCAGCACTCCGCCCGGCACAGCTCCGGCTCGGAGATGTCGAACCTCCACGCCAGGTGATGAGCTCCGGCCTCGATGGAGGACGAGTTCAGTTCCAGGTTCGTATCGTCGACCTGCTCCCACTCACAGGCCCCGACCAGGCCGAAGAAAAGTACTAAACACTTAAGAACTTCCTTCATCTTCTTCCTGGATCCCGAATGGCAAAAATGGTTAAACCAAAAATCCCCAAATAAAAGCTTGACGGTAAAACTTCTTGACAACAAAATGGACAATGCGTTCACCACTTCCTACTTTTAATGACGCAGTGAAGACACCTGCTCGACAGGTAAGATGACTCATGGCCGCGCCTACCGCGGTGACGTCACGCAGTGGGCGGAACAGTTCTTGGAAACGATCCAAGAACTGTTCCAATCCACTTTATTTATATAGCACATTTAAACAACAATAACGTTTCCAAAGTGCTGCACAGCCATGTTAAAACCCATTATAAAAATAAATAAATAAATAAATAAAATAAAATAAAAAAAGTATATATATACCCCGAAAGGGAATAAGCGGTAGGAAATGGATGGATGGATGGATATATATATATTATGCTCCACCAATGACTGAATAAAAACAAAAAATAAATAAATATAAAACCAATAGTAACAATATAAAAACAAATATGATTAAAAACTATTTTAAAGGGTAAAATCAATTAAAACAGTAAAATAGAAATCAAAGTGTATAAAAAACACAGAGGACAACAGAGAACAGAGAACCACACAACTCACGTAGTGTTAAAAGCCAAAGAATAAAAGTGGGTCTTAAGACGAGACTTAAAACACTCCACTGTGGAAGCAGTTTGAACATGGAGCGGCAGAGTGTTCCAGAGCTTAGGGGCGACCACAGAGAAGGCCCTGTCTCCCCTGGTCTTAAGTCTGGTCTTGGGCACCACGAGCTGGAACTGGCTCTCGGACCTCAGAGCGCACGCAGGAATGTAAATTTGGATAAGGTCCGAGATATATTGAGGTGCCAGTCCATGTAAAGATATGGTTTCACTAATTTACTCATCACAAAAAATACATAATTACATTGCTTTTTTTGTTTGTTTTTTTATAAACCTTTGTTTATAATATGCAACATTTACATACAAGCAAAGAAATAATAATAATAAAAACCTCTACAGAAACAGTACAAAACTGCACCAGGGGTATGCTTACCAACCTTGAGTCCTCCGATTTCGGGAGGTGGGACGTGGGGGTGGGGCGGAGGCGTGGTTGGGGCCGTGGTTGGGGTGGGGGGCGTGGTTAAGAGGGGTGGCGTATAATTCACCAATTCGAGTATTTCATATACCGTATATTTCATATAAGTGTGTTGCCCACACATGTGGTCCTCTCCAAGGTTCTCATAGTCATCATAGTCACTGACGTCCCACAGGGTGAGTTTTCCTTGCCCTTATGTGGGCCTACCGAGGATGTCATAGTGGTTTGTGTTGTGGTTTGTGCAGGCCTTTGAGACACTAGTGATTTAGGGCTATATAAGTAAAGATATATATATATATATATATATATATATATATATATATATATATATATATATATATATATAAATACATATATATGTATGAAATACTTGACTTTCAGTGAATTCTAGCTATATATATTTATTTTATTATATATATAAACACATAAATAAAAGAAGTAGTTGAATTTCCGACAGCACCTATCAAATACGCAGTAATAAAAACCCAGTTGTTCTACTAACTGTACTGTGCTTGCTTGTAACTAAAAAAAACAACAACACTTACCTTTCATTATTTGAGGAACCTTTGTTCTGCCATTTGCGTATTGGCGAGCAATCTCCGAATCCGGGAGCATCCTCCACGGATTTGTTGTAGACATCCGCAAATGAGAATGGGATGTTGCTTCCAGCTATCAGCATAGCCATCTTTGTCTCAGCATAAGATACACCATCGGGTTTCCATTTTGCGAGGTGGGCCATAATACTCGGTTGCGAACGATCCTGCGCTGCGGACGCTTTGTGCTTTGCTGACCGTTCATGGCTGAATATCCGTTCGGCCGCCGTGTTCAATGGAGAAGTCTGTTCTACAAAATTTACAGGCAACATACCCCTTCCCCTTCGAACTCTCCTGGATAAACTGAAATTTTTGTTTCCAATCGTTCTGGAACTTGCAAGCATATTTCTTCATTTTGCCCGTCGACGGTGTAATATATTGTGTTGGAGTCAATAACCAGGCGACGTGATGAAGTTACGTCTCTTTACTGTGGGCTTCAGAACAACAGACTCCCAATGCATATGTTCCTTGACTGCACTTAAATGTAGAATATATTTACAGTCTATTCTATGTACAGAAGATGGCAGTATTGTCCTGTTTAAGAGGGTCACAACATTGAGTCAGGTCTGACTCAATGTTGGGGGGAGTGGCCTCCAGCTCCGCTTGAATTTCGGGAGAAATGTTGTCCTGGGGGTTTTCGGGAGAGGCACTGAATTTCGGTAGTCTCCCGGAAAATCCGGGAGGGTTGGCAAGTATGACCAGGGGCATGTAAACTCAATAAAGTAACTAAAATAGAATGCAATATATACATATATATATATATATATATATATATATATATATATATATATATATATATATATATATATATATATACATATATGTATATATTGCATTCTATATATATATATATATATATATATATATATATATATATATATATATATATATATATATATATATATATGTAACAAAGTGTAAAGCCATATGCTCACACAAGTTCCGTAAAAAAAAACAAATGTGGAGCACAGCGTCATAGTTTTATTAAAGTAAAGTTCTAATTCCTGTTTAAAGGCACAATAAACAGGTCGGGTATTGAGAAACTTACATTTATGAATACAAAACTTAGCCCGGGCTTTACGGTAGAAGAGGGGTTAGTGCGTCTGCCTCACAATACGAAGGTCCTGCAGTCCTGGGTTCAATCCCAGGCTCGGGATCTTTCTGTGTGGAGTTTGCATGTTCTCCCCGTGAATGCATGGGTTCCCTCCAGGTACTCCGGCTTCCTCCCACTTCCAAAGACATGCAACAGGGGATAGGTTGATTGGCAACACTAAATTGGCCCTTGTGTTTGAATGTGAGTGTGAATGTTGTCTGTCTATCTGTGTTGGCCCTGCGATGAGGTAGCGACTTGTCCAGGGTGTAGGCCGCCTTCCGCCCGATTGTAGCTGACATAGGCGCCAGCGCCCCCCGCGACCCCAAAAAGGGAATAAGCGATAGAAAATGGATGGAAAACTTAGCCCGCGACCCCGAAAGGGAATAAGCGGTAGAAAATGGATGGATGGGATGGAAAACTTAGCCCATAGTATAATGAGATTGCAAAGGTAAAATTATGTTTCAATTGTTTTTTTTATACGGCTGAAAAAACATAATTAAATTATTTATTTGATGGTGACGTTATGAGTGGAGTTATTGGAAACTTTTGGAGTTTAGTCTGCAGATGCCGCTGCTGCTCCACAGCCAACATATACACGCAGCTCCAGTCACTCGGCAGGCTTTAGGACCCAGAGAGAGAGAGCAAGAGAGGGACGCCCTGATGCTGCGTTCATCGCCACTGGTACATTCGATGGAAAACGAGCGACTTCCTTGGTTTGCGGTGGTAAATATTAAAATTTTGACAAAATGAACGATCAGTTGGCAAAAATATGTTGGTAATAAAACTATTTCAGTAATTTATAAAGTATGACTTTGAAAATACAACACTGTCAGAGATATTTGAATTTTTTAACTGCCAGTCAAACTGGATGTGATGTGAGTATTCCGACTATACTTGAAGGCATCACCAACAACCGCGTGGTCCCCTCCCTGTCGGTCCTCAGTGTGTACGCGCATCACCCACGCTCTACATTATTGCTGGTCTTTTTTATTTCTATTATCCTAATTATTATCTTTTACATTTAAAACCGTCTACCTTTTTTTTATACTGTGGAAAAACAGCTTTAGTCGTTACTTGTTATTATTTATTTTTGATACTATCAGTAATTTTCTCTCATTAAACTCCATTTATTGCAACTATTTCTTTCAAGCTGGAATTTTGGGAGAAAGAAGACATTTTAAAGAGAATACTTTGTCCCGCACCATCCTGATGGCAGCCAACCGGGTGGGGCGGCGGGTCAACAAGGTGTGCCACCCCTCACCAAACCGGGCGGGTGGCGGGAGCAGCGTGGGACGTGAGCCGGGTCACGGCCTGCAGAGACGGCAGGCCAGAGTCACGGTCAAGTACAACCGCAAGGAGCTGCAGAGGAGGCTGGACGTGGAGAAGTGGATCGACTGCGGCCTGGACGAGCTCTACAGGGGCCGGGTGAGTGAGGGATGCTGCTTGGGCCTCAGCTTGGAGACATGTCCAGTCACGTGACCTGAAGGACAATTATTGGCTTCTAATTGTTTATCTGGGACCATCTGAGACAAAGTTCCATAGTTTGTGTCACAGGAGCACAACTTATCTCTACTAAAGGCTAATAATGTGTTTGCTAATTCTACACAGTTACAACAAGTCACCTCCATCTTTGTTTTGATCGGTTGCCATGGCTACAAGCTACAGTTTGTTCAAATGTAGAAAAACGACGTCTTAACTCTGGCGTCAATATTTCGACAAATGTTTGACGAACAGAACAACGCTGCCCCTGGTGATGACGTGTGGAAGTGCACATGAGGAAATCTTCCCATTAATTGTGTCAAACCAATCAGAGCGCTGGATTGTTTGGCTCCGCCTTTTTTTTTAGGTAGCCTTGACAATTGCCGTGAATAAAAGCGTTATGAAGAAGAAAGCTAACGTGTGATGATGTACAACGCTAACGCGCGATGAAAAATAATGCTAACGTGCGATGACAAAGAACAACGCTATCGTGTGACTAAGAACGCTAAAGTGTGATGAAGAATAATGCTAACGTATGATGAAGAATAATTCTAACGTGTGATAAAAAAAAATGCTAACGTGTGAGACAGAATAATGCTAACGTGTGAGAAAGAATAATGCTAACGTGTGATATAAAATAATGCTGACGTGTGATAAAGAATAATGCTAACGTATGATGAAGAATAATTCTAACGTGTGATAAAAAAAAATGCTAACGTGTGAGACAGAATAATGCTAACGTGTGAGAAAGAATAATGCTAACGTGTGATATAAAATAATGCTGACGTGTGATAAAGAATAATACTAACGTATGATGAAGAATAATGCTAATGTGTGATAAAAAAAAATAATGCTAACGTGTGATAAAGAATAACGGTAACGTGTGATAAAAAATCATGCTAACGTGTGATAAAAAAATAATGCTAACGTGTGAGAAAGAATAATACTAAAGTGTGATAATAAATAATGCTAGCGTGTGATAAAAAAATAATGCTAACGTGTGAGAAAGAATAATGCTAACGTGTATTAAAAAAAAATTATGCTAGCGTGTGATTAAAAAAAATAATGCTAACGTGTGAGAAAGAATAATGCTAATGTGTGATAAAAAAAAATGCTAACGTGTGAGAAAGAATAACGGCAACGTGTGAGAAAAAATAATGATAACGTGTGATGAAGAATAATGCTAACGTGTGATAAAAAAATAATGCTAACGTGTGAGAAAGTCTAATGCTAATGTATGATAATAAATAATGCTAGCGTGTGATAAAAAATAATGCTAACGTGTGATAAAGAATAATGGTAACGTGTGATAAAAAAATTATGCTAACGTGTGATAAAAAAATAATGCTAACGTGTGAGAAAGAATAATGCTAAAGTGTGATAATAAATAATGCTAGCGTGTGATAAAAAAATAATGCTAACGTGTGAGAAAGAATAATGCTAACGTGTAATAAAAAAAAATTATGCTAGCGTGTGATAAAAAAAAAAAATGCTAACGTGTGAGAAAGAATAATGCTAATGTGTGATAAAAAATAATGCTAACGTGTGAGAAAGAATAACGCCAACGTGTGATAAAAAATAATGCTAACGTGTGATAAAGAATAATGCTAACGTGTGATAAAAAAATAATGCTAACGTGTGAGAAAGTCTAATGCTAATGTGTGATAATAAATAATGCTAGCGTGTGATAAAAAAATAATGCTAACGTGTGAGAAAGAATAATGCTAATGTGTGATTAAAAATAATGCTAACATGTGAGAAAGAAAAATGCTAATGTGTGATAAAAAATAATGCAAACGTGTGATAAAGAATAATGCTAACGTATGACGAAGAACAATGCTAAAGTGTAATAAAAAAATAATGCTAACGTGTGAGAAAGAATAATGCTAGCGTGTGATAAAAAATAATGCTAATGTATGATGAAGAATAATGTTGACGTGTGATGAAGAATAATGCCAACGTGTGATGAAGGAGATTAGCATGTAAAAACTGAAATATTCCTTTTAGTTCATAGTAAAGTTACACAGTCAGATTGTGTTGATGTTGATGTCAGACTAAATCCAAGTGACAGCACATAAAATGCTGCAGGCTCTCTTGTGTTCTTCTGAGAGGAAAACAAGAAGTGATTCTCTCAGGTTTACTTCTGGTTGTCTACTTCTTTTTGTTTGGTTCTTCTTTGGTTCTGGTTGTTTACTTATTTTTTGTTTGGTTCTTGTTTGGTTCTGGTTGTCTACTTCTTTTTGTTTGGTTCTGGTTGTTTTGTTCCAGTTGTCTACCTCTTTTTGTTTGGTTGTAGTTTGGTTCTGGTTGTCTACTTCTTTTTGTTTGGTTCTGGTTGTTTGCTTATTTTTTTTTTGGTTCTGGTTGTTTTGTTCCGATTGTCTACCTCTTTTTGTTTGGTTGTAGTTTAGTTCTGGTTGTCTACTTCTTTTTGTTTGGTTCTGGTTGTGTACTTATTTTATTTATTTTTTTGTTCCAGTTGTCTACTTCTTTTTGTTTGGTTCCAGTTTGGTTCTGGTTGTTTACTTTTTGTTTGGTTGTAGTTTTGTTCTTGTTTACTTCTTTTTGTTTGGTTCTTGTTTGATTCATGTTGTTTGGTTTTTGTTTGGTTCCGGTTGTTTACTTATTTTTGTTTGGTTCTTGTTTGGTTCTGGTTGTCTACTTTTTTTTGTTCGGTACTTGTTTGGTTTTTGTTTAGTTCTTGTTTGGTTCTTGTTGTCTACTTCTTTTTGTTTGGTTCCAGTTTGGTTCTGGTTGTCTACTTTTTGTCTGGTTATCTACTTTTTGTTTGGTTGTAGTTTTGTTGTTGTTGTTGTCTTCTTTTTGTTTGGTTCTTGTTTGATTCTGGTTGTTTGGTTCTGGTTGTCTACTTTTTGTTTGGTACTTGGTTGGTTCTGCTTGTTTGGTTTCTGTTTGGTTCTGATTATTTACTTATTGTTTGGTTTTGGTTGTCTTATTTTCGTTTGGTTCTTGTTGTGTGGTTTTTGTTTGATTCTGGTTTGTTTATTTCTTTTTGTGTGGGTTCTTGTTGTCTACTTCATTTTGTTTGGTTCTGGTTGTCTACTTTTTGTTTGATCCTAGTTTTGTTCTTGTTGTCTACTTTTTTGTTTGGTTATGGTTGTTCGGTTATGGTTGTCTACTTTTTGTTTGGTTCTAGTTTTGTTCTTGTTGTCTACTTCTTTTTGTTTGGGTATGGTTGTTTGGATTTCTTTGGTTCAGGTTGTTTACCTATTTTTGTTTGGTTCTGGTCTTTTGATTTTTATTTGGTTCTTGTTTGGTTTTTGTTCGGTTCTGCTTGTTTACCTATTTTTGTTTGGTTCTTGTTGTGTACTTATTGTTTGGTTCTGGTTGTTTACTTATTTTTGTTCGGTTCTTGTTTTGTTTCTGGTTGTCGATAAATAAATCCAACTTTATTTATATAGCCCTTAATCACAAGTGTCTCAGAGGGCTGCATAACGACATCCTTGGCTCAGATCCCACATCAAGGCAAGAAAACATTTAACCCAATGGGATACAATGAGAAACCTTGGAGGGGACTGCAGATGTGGGGACCCCCCAACCTCCTGGGCGACCGGTGCAATGGACCTCGAGAGGATCTAGCATAATAGTGTGGGAATCCAGTCCATAGTGGGGCCAGCAGATCATCTTGAGTGGAGACAAGTCAGCAGCGCAGAGACGTCCCCAACTGACGTCCCCACCCCGGGTCCTGACTTTGAACAGCTAGCGTCTGTGGTCACCTAACCTCTCCACGTAGAAAAGGGCAGCAGAGCAGAAAAGAAACGGCAGATCAACTGGTCTAAAACGGGGGTCTGTTTAAAGGCCAGTCTGTACAAATGAGTTTTAGAATGGGACTTAAATGCTTCTACTGTGGTAGCATCTCTAACTGTTACCTGTTGAACATTCCAGAGTACTGAAGCCCGAAGTGGCGATGACCAAGAAGAACGCGGAATTGGAATATAATTACAACACTTTATGTACATATTTATATACCTATTTATATAATATTTACATATTTATATAATATGTAACTACAAGCTCCATTCACAGACAGAGTCCCATTGCGTTTATGAGCGGTCGAGCGGGTCAAAAGCCGGGAAAAAAAAAATATATATATATATATTTTTTATTTTTTATATTTGTGGCGGCCGTAATTCTTTCGTGGTGGGCCGCCACAAATAAATAAAAGTGTGGGAAACCCTGGTATACATGTATATAGGTATACACAGTATAGGCGTAATATGATTAAACTTTCTTGTTCTTGTCAGAAGTCCAGCAGCCACATTTGGTACCAGCTGTATTTTTTTAATGCTGGACATAGGGAGACATGAAAATATGACCTTACAGTAATGGAGATGAGACGTAACGAACGCATGAATAATGATCTCAGCATATACACTTATTAAATAGGTGTGTACTTGTTTGGTTGTCAAATGTTAAGGTGGTATTATTAAATAGGAGTCTGTGTATAGCAGGGCCGATAATCAGCATTTCCATTTGTTTGTTTTTTGTTTGGTTCTGATTGTCTACTTCTTTTTCTTTTGTTCTTGTTGAGTTCTGGTTGTCCAATTATTTTGTTTGGTTCTGGTTGTCTACTTTCTTTTGTTTGGTTCTTTTTTGGTTCTGATTGTGTACTTTTTGTTTGGTTCTGGTTGTTTACTTATTTTTTTTTGTGTTGTTCTTTGGTTCTGGTTGTCTACTTACTTTTGTTTGATTCTTGTTTGGTTCTGGTTGTTTATTTGTGTTTGGTTCTTCTTTGGTTCTGGTTGTCTACTTATTTTGGTTTGGTTCTGGTTGTTTATTTGTGTTTGGTTCTTCTTTGGTTCTGGTTGTCTACTTATTTTGGTTTGGTTCTGGTTGTTTTTTTGTTTGTTTTTTCGTTTTTGTTTGGTTATTGTTTGGTTATGATTGTTTACTTATTCTGTTGTGTTCTTCTTTGGTTCTGGTTGTCTACTTATTTTTGTTTGATTCTTGTTTGGTTTTGGTTGTTTGGTTTTTGTTTAATTCTGGTTGTTACTTATTTATGTTTGGTTGTTGTTTAGTTCTTGTTGTCTATTTCTTTTTGTTTAGTTTTTGTTGATTACTTGTTTTGTTTGGGGCAATTGGAGGATTAACACTCAGTTCTAAAAATGGAATCAGTTGTAGAAGCACACTTTTACGCACTTATCAACTTGATGATGGATGGATAAAAAAAATGGACGGTTAAATATTGGTGATGGATGGATGGATAATGTAAATTTTGGATAAATATGAATGATATATAAATAAATAAAAATCTTCTCTTTTCTAAAATCTTTAAACCACACCACAGTGCATTTGCTTGACACACCTGGACCTCTGAGACGGGCGGTGCTATTAATGTGTCACAATTGGGAAAATAAAAATGAGGATTCAGATTGATGATGTGAGCGTGGACAAACCATTGTCTGGTCCACAGACAGACACACAGAGACACACACACACGCACGCACGCGCACACACAGTTGCATAATAGATGAAGACCATCATTTGTCCCCTGATATTAGCCAGGTAATGAGTGTCCGGTGATAAATAGAT
>NC_084628.1:734058-741558 GCF_033978795.1 Nerophis ophidion | reverse complement strand
TTTTTTTAGCCTATTTTGCAGTCGCCCCCCTCAAAGTTATAACTTGGTACTTGACACACGCTAAGGTTAACATGCTTACCTTTTTAGCCTATTTTGCCAGCGTACACCTCAGTCGTATAACTTGGCACGTGACACATGCAAATTGTTTGCGCGCTAACGTTAGCATGTTCGCTTTTTTAAGCTAAATTTGCGTCCTTATGCCTCAGTTATGTTAGAAGCCTTTTTTGGGGACAGTAACCACCAGCCCTAGTATTTGCTTATTTCCCTCCAAACGTGTTTAGGGCAAGACCAATAAAAAGTCTGTGTACATATTGTTCAGAGAAGGCTCCGCCCACAAAATTGAAGAGGAGTTGAAAGCAAAATATTTTTTGTGACAAAAAATTTTTTTTAATTGATTTATTTTTTGTCAAATCTTGTTTTGTTTGGTTGCATAACGAGGCAGTAATTTCTCTCCATACACCCTCCAGTCAGGGAGGGAACAGACTGGAAAGCAAACATGCCGAAAAGAAGTGTGACGGTCTTTTTCCAAAGGTGCTGAATGTCCACCTCAGCAATAACGGGAAACAAACACACCTGAAACGACCCTATCACAAGCACCATCACACACACACACATTCTTGTATTTCTTACCTTTTTGAGACATGCGAAAAACACCTACCTCTTTAGGACCAACCTTTCTAGATGTATAAAGATGTGTATTTACAACATCAATCAATACATAGAAACTATGAAAATATTAAAAAGGTAAGCGCTTAGCTTTTTTGATTGTAATCATTCTTTACTTTGTTATTACAGCATGTCTCCATATACACATTTATTTTATTTTTGTATTCATTTTGGCCAAAGGGGGCGCATTTCAATTTCTTATACACACTTGTTATTTCATACGTTGACCAGAGGGGTAACTATTTTAAAAGCGACACACAGTCAAGTTGAAAAATCTCTCCTTTTTTGGAACCACCCGGCTTTTGAATGATTTCACCATCAGGGGTGCAAATGAGACATTCTCTATTACAGTGGTTCTCAAATGGGGGTACGCGTACCCCTGGGGGTACTTGAAGGTATGCCAAGGGGTACGTGAGATTTTTTTTTAAATATTCTAAAAATAACAACAATTCAAAAATCCTTTATAAATATATTTATTGAATAATACTTCAACAAAATATGAATGTAAGTTCATAAACTGTGAAAAGAAATGCAACAATGCAATATTCAGTGTTGACAGCTAGATTTTTGTGGACATGTTCCATAAATATTGATGTTAAAGATATGTTTACAAATAAGTTCATGAATCCAGATGGATCTCTTTTACAATCCCCAGAGAGGGCACTTTAAGTTGATGATTACTTCTATGTGTAGAAATCTTTATTTATAATTGAATCACTTTTTTATTTTTCAACAAGATTTTAGTTATTTTTATAAATATTTTTTCCTAATAGTTCAAGAAAGACCACTACAAATGAGCAATATTTTGCACTGGTTATACAATTTAATAAATCATAAACTGATGACATAGTGCTGTATTTTACTTCTTTATCTCTTTTTTTCAACCAAAAATGCTTCGCTCTGATTAGGGGGTACTTGAATTAAAAAAATGTTCACAGGAGGTACATCACTGAAAAAAGGTTGAGAACCACTGCTTTATTAGATGCAATGTTATTAGGATTATGATTTATGTCATAACTTGTTCATCGGTCCTCATGTGGAAGGAGCTTTTCCTTGTTGATGTCTCAAGAAGGGTAGAAATACAAGAAGACACACGCACACACGGATGTGTGACAGATCAAATGTGTGATTCTAGTCAGTGGAAGTGGTAACATCTGTGCTTTTTCCATTCCTGCTGGTTTCACTCACATGTTGCTAGTGCAAACACACAGGTCACCACACTGACCTTCACAACAGCGCCACAGTGTGTGTTCGTGAAGAAACAAGCACTTCCTGGATGACACATTCCATCCTCAAGCCTTGTTTACAGTACCATGATGCACCTGTTTTAATCTCTTTTGGCCTTTACTTTTGTTCTCATCTTCTTTCTTAAAATGTTTGTACATGGTTTTAAATTAAACACAAATGTCCAAAAGCAATGTTTCTAATGACTCTACAACTCAACTGCCCACATGTGGCCTTTTACGTCACCCAACACCGCCCCCTGCTGGTGTAGGACTATACTGCGGTCCAAGTGTCATACAGTCATTAACAAGACAGGTCTATCAATACATTTTATTTCATCTTCATACATATTATTGATCAGAGACAAACTAATAATTAATACTCTGGGGACATTCAAATCAAATTATCTATAAAGTCAAACAGGACATACAAGTGAAGGGAATTTAAAAAAATTGTATGCTCCAATTTCTTAAACTTCCGTCTTAGACCAAAATATCAAACATGTAATGTTTTCTTTTTTAAATTTTTGACCATTTTAGAAGCCTTTTATCAGATAATGTCCCAGATTTATCCATCCATCCATTTTCTACCGCTTATTCCCTTTGGGGTCGCGGGGGGCGCTGGTGCCTATCTCAGCTACAATCGGGCGGAAGGCGGCGTAAACCCTGGACAAATCGCCACCTCATCACAGGGCCAACACAGATAGACAGACAACATTCACACTCACATTCACACACTACGGCCAATTTAGTGTTGCCAATCAACCTATCCCCAGGTGCATGTCTTTGGAAGTGGGAGGAAGCCGGAGTACCCGGAGGGAACCCACGCATTCACGGGGAGAACATGCAAACTCCACACAAAAAGATCCCGAGCCTGGGATTGAACCCAGGACTACTCAGGACCTTCGTATTGTGAGGCAGACGCACTAACCCCTCTGTCACCGTGAAGCCGTCCCAGATTTAAATGAATAAAATAAGTATTGTTATGCAAATGTTACTAAATTGTGTCCTGAGAAAGACACTTCACCCTTGCTCCTGATGGGTGCTGGTTAGCGCCTTGCATGGCAGCTCCCTCCATCAGTGTGTGAATGGGTAAATGTGGAAGTAGTGTCAAAGCGTTTTGAGTACCTTGAAGGTAGAAAAGCGCTATACAAGTACAACCCATTTATCATTATCATTATTTGATGAAAATAGCGACATTATTCGATCAAGATAATCATTTTAATGTAAAACTAAACAACTAGTTTCACCCTTTGTTTACAGACCCAAAACAAAACACGAATCACAAATATTTGTTATAATTTTAAATTCTGTGCACAACTGGATAAAGGGCATATGAACTTATTTTCTGCATATCCATTTTGGGCACCAAGTTTATACGGAAGTAGTTTCCCGGGGATTTAGGTTTACAGGTAAACAAACGTAGAAGAAAACAGGAGGACTGATGGAGTCTAAATCAAGTTGAGCATTTGGCATTCATTTTTTTTCGCCTTGCCAAGCATGAAAAATATGCATTTTTTAAATCCAGATTTAACTGTTATATCTGGTAAAACGTTGTACGGAACAAGACGTCATGTTGCGTTGCCATCTCCTTATAAGTAGATGCAAATAAACGTCTTTATAGCGGCCACGTTTTTAGATTTCCTTTACCAGATATTCATCTACATGTGATTCAAAATGTCTCT
Organism: Nerophis ophidion; assembly: GCF_033978795.1. Classification (NCBI taxonomy): domain Eukaryota; kingdom Metazoa; phylum Chordata; class Actinopteri; order Syngnathiformes; family Syngnathidae; genus Nerophis; species Nerophis ophidion. The sequence goes on along the minus strand of NC_084628.1, from coordinate 737,984 downwards.
AATTATATTGTGCGACTAACAATGCCTTAGCTACCTGCTGCCATCTAGTGGAACATTATTTAACTGCACTCAAAGGCACAAGCGGTCAACTGACTTCTTATTTGCGGTAACTGAGCGTTTTTTTTTTTACCAGTTCCATGAAATGGTCCTCCTGTCTTTTTATACGTTTGTTTACCTGCAAGCCCAAGTCCACGTAAAACTACTTCGGGGTAAACTTGTGTCTCAAATAGATTAGCAGGAAACAACCTGTTATTTGTTTTGTCCATTTTCCAATTGTGCACAAAATAAAAAATTAGAAAAAGTGAAGTGAGTTATATTTATATAGCGCTTTTCTCTAGCGACTCAAAGCGCTTTACATAGTGAAACCCAATATATAAGTTACATTTAAACCAGTGTGGGTGCCACTGGGAGCAGGTGGGTAAAGTGCCTTGTACAAGGACACAAACCAGGAAAAAACTATTTCTCATCTGTTTATCGGAACGTTTCTTAACAAATATTGAGGAAAAAACATACTTTTTTGTTATTTTCAGTTGTAAACTTGAAATTAATGAACAAATGATTGACTAATTCAAAAGGCCTTCAGAGGATTAAGAAAACAGAACATTCCATGTTTGGTATTTTTGTCTAGGACTTATGTTGATTGAGAAATCTAGGCAAAAATTATGAATCCAACATTTTTTGAAAAAAAAAAAAAAAAAAAGGACTTAAATGTTCTGTTTGGCTTTGGGGTATTGTTATTGTACAGCTATCGAAGACTTTAACATTGGAATTTTAAAATTTGACAGGAAAAAAATGTCTTAGGACAAATCCAGTGTGATAGAATAACAAAAAAAACATATCCAAAAATACAGCAAAAATGTACAGCAAGGGGGGAAAAAAGTCAGCCTTTGTCCCCTGAGGGTTACATTTCCAAACATTAAACTAATAAATCATTCCAATAAAACAGGTTAATAGAATTGACGCAAAAATTAAACAAACTTGTTTTTCCAACGTATTAGAATGCTTAAAGGCCTACTGAAATTAGATGTTCTTATTTAAACAGGAATAGCAGGTCCATTCTATGTATCATACTTCGCCATATTTTTGCTGAAAGGATTTAGTAGAGAACATCCACGATAAAGTTCGCAACTTTTGGTCGCTAATAAAATAGCCTTGCCTTTACCGGAAATCGCAGACGATGACGTCACAAGGGTGAGGGCTCCTCACGTCCTCACATTGTTTTTAATGTGAGCCTCCAGCAGCAGGAGCTATTCGGACCGAGAAAACGACAATTTCCCCATTAATTTGAGCGAGGATGAAAGATTCGTGGATGATGTTATTAATAGCGAAGGACTTGAAAAAAAAAAAAGGCAATTGCATTGGGACGGATTCAGATGTTTTTGGACACATTTACTAGGATAATTCTGTGAAATCCCTTATCTTTCTATTGTGTTGCTAGTGTTTTAGTGAGATTAAATAGTACCTGATAGACGGAGGTGTGTGTCCACGGGTGTCTTGAGGCCAGTCTCTGAGGGAAGTTGACAGCAGCTGCATGGACGGCGCAAGCTCAGCTGATCTCGGTAAGAGGCGACTTTTTACCACAATTTTCTCACCGAAACCTGCCGGTTGACAAGTGGTCGGGAACCATGTTCGCTTGACCGCTCTGATCCATAGTAAAACTTCACCTCCGGGAATTTTAAACAAAGAAACACCGTGTGTTTGTGTGGCTAAAGACTAAAGCTTCCCACCTCCATCTTTCTACTTTGACTTCTTTATTATTAATTGAACAAATTGCAAAAGATTCAGCAACACAGATGTCCAGAATACTGTTTAATTGCGCGATGAAAAGAGACGACTTTTAGCCGCAAATGGTGCTGCGCTAATATGTCCCCTGCAACCCGGGACGTCACGCGCACGCGTCATCATTCCAGGACGTTTTCAACAAGAAACTCTGCGGGAAATTTAAAATTGTAATTTAGTAAATTAAACCGGCCGTATTGGCATGTGTTGCAATGTTAATATTTCATCATTGATATATAAACTATCAGGTTGGTAGTAGTGGGTTTCAGTAGGCCTTCAAAATGTGTAGTCATTAGGAGAATGTGCTTAATTATGCGGAAACAAGCTTCATTCGTTTTCAAGTTTCATGGTCAGGAGCTTAACTTGTTGTAAAAGTGCATCAGTGCTGTACCACTAAAGACAAGATTACTTGAGTGGAGAAGAAGGACCACAGCTGCGGTGTTGTTGGGGGTCACACTGAAACTGGGACCACCTGAAACACACACACACACTTCGATAAAATACCAGCAAATCTAAAAGTCAGGCTCGTGAGCTTCTTTTGAGAGTAAAAAAGAGGAAAAGTGAAAAAGAAAAGGAACATTTCTATCAGCACAAAGTTCTACCACGCAAACTCCGAAATAAAATGTTGAAAATCAAGACTACATTTCCTGCAATAATAATTCATTTTCTTTTCATCTGGATTTATTTTCATCTACCAATCACTTTTTGCTGTTTTTTTAGACACATGTTGCATGTCATGTACCACATAATTTCATTAATAGATAATTTACTAACATTATTATCATTAAAAATGTAATATAAAAGTCTATAACATGCATGCAAAGAACTCAGAAAACCAATCTCATTTGGAAACTTTACCCTCTAGCCACGCCGCCGCGGGTAACATACTTCAGCTGTTGTGACCTCTGTTTACAGCCCGTCACGTCAAAAATATACCTTCTCAATGGCTACTAATAAATACTCTAGCAATACAACAAATTTGGAACGTACAATGTTCGGATTGTAATCATCCAAATATGATTAGCAGCAAACGGTGCACAGCCGTCATCGTTGTGGCTTGGAGAGCGAACACAGGCGATGACAAGTAAGCTAGCGAGCTTGTTTCGGCGCGCTCAACCATGATCTTTACTTTTATCCTTCTGTTTTTTTTTGAAGCACTAAAACAAGCTTGCTACTTAGCTAACCATCTAGCTAGCTTACTTCTTATCGCCTGCGTTTGCTATCAGAGCCACAACGTTTATGACAGTCCACTTTGCTGCTAATCATATTGGCTTGACATGCTACAGTGCGGGCTTCACGGTGGCAGAGGGGTTAGTGCGTCTGCCTCACAATACGAAGGTCCTGCAGTTCTGGGTTCAAATCCAGGCTTGGGATCTTTCTGTGTGGAGTTTGCATGTCCGCCCCGTGAATGCGTGGGTTCCCTCCGGGTACTCCGGCTTCCTCCCACCTCCAAAGACATGCACCTGGGGATAGGTTGATTGGCAACACTAAATTGGCCCTAGTGTGTGAATGTGAGTGTGAGTGTTGTCTGTCTATCTGTGTTGGCCCTGCGATGAGGTGGCGACTTGTCCAGGGTGTACCCCGCCTTCCGCCCGATTGTAGCTGAGATAGGCGCCAGCGCCCCCCGCAACCCCAAAAAAAGGGAATAAGCGGTAGAAAATGGATGGATGGATGCAACAGTGCCAAGCAAGAGGAACAGCAGGTATCTGCGGCTGAAGTGAGCGTTTAATAAATTTTGTTTTGACTGTATTTTTAGTGATATTTCATTAAGAAAATGTGGAAGAGATATTTTGACGAACACATTAATATTTAAAAACGTTTTTGTGGGAATTTCCCACGCCTGATTTAAAGTACAAACACCATAAAACAAAAGAAATAGGAAAATGCTTTGAACTAAAAATACTGTAAATTTAAAAAATAAAAAAATTAAAACATTTTTTAGAAAGCCAAAAAACAACTGCAAAAGAGAATTGCTGCAAGTTGAGAGAACATAATGGAAGTTAGTCAGACTGCCAGGGGATTCAGACCTAAGCTAAAAAAACATTAGCTACATGCATCAGTTGCTCCATAACACAGATGTCGAAATCACATTTTATACGTCCCACAAATGTTTGGAAAATATTATGCGTAAATCCAGTATATTATCA